>NW_019173040.1:0-224730 GCF_001831195.1 Colletotrichum orchidophilum
GGGGGGGGGATACGTATACCCGCAGCCATCTTTGACAGCAGCTTGTTGTGCTCATCCTCGTCTAGGCATGATATGTCGTTGTTCCTGGACGTTTTGAAGCGCATTTCGTCGTAGCAGTTCAATCGTCGGTAACCACTCCGCATGCCGAGCATACGCCTCATGAGCCTCAGATCATCATTAAGGAGGTCGTTGGGAGCGGTTCGCGCGAGAGAGCCTTTTAATCTCGTAAAGTCCAAGTCCACGCTCTCAACTTTTCGAGTTGGACCATGATCTATCTAGAAAGCCCAGTCTCTTTTGACTCATGGTCGGGAAGGTGGGTTCTATGGTCAGGAGAATGCCCACCATATTTCTTTGTGACTTTGAAGAACTCAAGATCTCCCCGAGAACCGGTCACAGTCTATAGAAGCCACAATCTGGACACTGCCGCTAGAGGCGGATTCTAAAGCGCCGGAGGCACCCATACTGTCTCGCTGTTGCGTAGACTCGGAATAGCACAAGGGTCACGAAGACGGCAACTAGAAAAGCCCGAGCAGGATGCTGGTCCCAGTGATCGTACGATGCATGTGAGAACAGAGAATGCCGAGTTAGATCCGAGACCATACCGGCTGATGTTGGGAAAAATCAACGAACAAAAAAGTTACCGACAATATTGGAGTATACAGTTTGTAAGTTCGACTGACGAATGAAAAGATGGGGAGCTACCAAACCACCGAGGAGAGTTTATCATTTGTTGCCTCAATAGACGCGGGGTAGAGCATCTCTCACAGTGATTTGACCGGGGAGATTACTGATGCTTCTTTTCGGCAATCTGTCCATTGCCCATGGTGTGAGAAAGAATGTGTCGTGATGCGGTCGTGAAAGCGGTGGAGAATCTGGAGAATCCGACGATGCATCCTTGTGGTCCAGAACATTTCTTATCTACTGCGTTCCCGAGGAGATGCACATGTGAGGTTACTAATCAACGATGCGGTATGAACACCCAGCCTGTTCCATTGGCCCGCCGAGGAAATCTGATATGCATCTACTTTTTGGTTCCTACATGCTAGCAGCGGGTTGTACACAGTCTTTGCTACTTGCCTTTCTGTATGGAGCGGGTATCACCACAAGGGTCCTTAGCAATCGATTTGCTTGCCGTTTGAAATCCCTTGTATAAGTTGGGGAAATCTGAGGGCGGTCTCCACGTTGGAAGACGACCTTCAGCACGATATGAATCAATGTTAGTGTCTGCAATCAAGCCGACACCGTAAAGCCTTGCTAAGTTACAATTCTCTATGGATGAACTCAGCTCGAATTTACTGAACTGCCCAATGAAGCAGCGAATGCTCCCAATACAATAAAAGACAAACCGTCGCCAGCGTTCCTTTATTGAAGACATTACGCTTAGAAAGCATACAATGACCAGACCCGGTATCAATATCTTGTATTCTGAAATGCAAGATGGAAATCCCCTTCTGCCGGCGTCAAGCGATGATACAAGACAATCAATCCAAAATGAACGCTACCAAGGGATAGCGGTACTCCGCCACAGAATAGTGAGTACTAAACATATAGAGGGATATAGGGATGCAGGGATACATACACGTTGACACTCATAGAAAGAGAGGGATAAAGCAAGGTCCGAAGAGACAGACCAGGATTTCTGGGAATACAGCACCACTCAGCCAGACTTTTGCAGATAGCAGATACGGGGCATAATTTCTTGATGCGCAGTCCTAAAGGACGTTTCTGCCCGGCCGCTAAGAAAGTCGCTCACGGACGGAGCGGCCCCACACCGCCACCAAGCCAAACGGACGGCGTGCACTTCATGACGCCAGGTTTCGGACGTTGCACTATACGACTTTAAACGATCTCTCTCCATGATTCAAAGGCTATATTTCTAAAGGCGACCTAAAGACGAGGGCATCAAAGGGACGTGGTTGCGTAGCTCCCGTCAGCTAGTGGTCCGGGAGCATCCCCGCAGCCCCGAGGCTTGCGAACAGAACCGGCGCTGCCAGCCCATCTCACCTCCGTCCCAATTCTGACTGCAGCCGGTGTTGCGTCTCATTATTCCCTTCCCCGAAACCTTGTGCGGGCATACCGACGTTGAATCGACGAATCGGAACTTCACACCAGAGTCCCCGTCCCCTTCCAAATCGTCCCAAGTCTCTCTTCAAGTCGTGCTCTAACCGCGACCAGAATCGGAGTATACTTTAACGCGGCTGGCTGCGGTCCTACGGGCAGCACGTTTCGTTTTTATTGACATTCAACCCTTTCCCACCATTCGCACACGACCTGTTGCGGACCTGGGGAGTCGGACATCGATTGCGTTTGATTCAGGAACGCTGTACGCAGTCAAGTGGTGCTTTCAGTCCACAACAAATGCAAATGTCTCAACAAAACCTATCAGCCATGCACCATAATCCCAAATCCACCCTGCGCGTCTAGTCGCCAAGGTTAAAGTAGCACGGGCTTACAGTAATTTTTTGGCTCATGTACGAGTTTCTATCGGAAATTCATGCTGCTCCAGAAGAGAGAGCAGTATGGTTTGGTGAATGCAATATCTTGTCTTAAAGCGCCATAGAACGGCAAGACATGCCGAGGAGATAACTCGTTTGCGATAAGGAATTCTGCTATGCAGAATGCCGAACCAGCAATTGTTCCAGGCCTCACATTGAGGCCACCACTTGGTTGAAGTTTAACACGAGCAGTGTTCACGTCGATCTGATATGAGTCTGAGATGAGCAGAAACACAGGACAGGGCCTAAGCTGGATTGCTGGCAGCAAGGAGGGCAGAACCGAGCTCATAAATTGTTGCATGCCAGAGGTAGTCCAGTTTTTGACGAAGACTTTCGGACGCAGCATTGGAGGTTAGATGAAGAGCTGAGGACATATTCCCTAAGTGAGACATTCCTGCAAGGCGGGGTCGAATAAGGAGCTTGGGCGCGGCGAAGTGTGCTTGGTGGAAACGCGGGGAACGGGAGTCTAAAGCGTGGGCGTTAGCTACCCGTCGCGGATAGCTGAATATTAAAATTTGATGACGACCAAAAACAAACCACAGGTTGTGAAGCCGCCAATCATGAAGTGATATATCTGTGCAGACCGCTTTTGACTGCAAGTCTCATGTCCGAGGGTGGCATGGCGGCGCCGGATGGGCACTGAGCCGCGGCCACAGCAGTCACTCTCCGCCAGTCAGTGACCAGAGATGGAGGCGTAGGTGCACACCGCAACTCGGTCTGGCAAAAGTGAGCTCCTAGTGGTCAGGTTTGCTGCATTGAGGACGGCAAGATGCAACAGGAGTGTGGTGAGGATTTCGTACTTTGGACGTCAATTCCTCGTCCAAGCGTCCATGGCGGAAGAGTGGGCCGAGGCCGGCAGGCTAAACCATACCATTCCCATCGAAGCGCGTAGACGGCCGGTAACACAAACACGCTGGACAAGCAGAGACGGTCGTCTGTGGCACCCTTGTCGCGCCGGCTTGAGTTCCCCGAGGGAGGTGGCGGCAGGACGACAGTCCAGCCCTGACAACTGGCATGGGAAGTGGAATGAGGCCTTGATGGACGGATATGGCGGTTTCTGTTCAAGTGTAAGCGGCGCCGTGACGCTAATGGCCTTGGATTTATGCGTCGAGGTCGGGGGGCGGTAATGGGTGTGCCAGTTATGGGGTGCAGCAGAAACGCCGCCGAAGTTTGGGAAACTCGTTCGACAGCTGGAGGCAACGTGACAGAAAGAATCGAGGTTGCGCCGGGGGATTGTGGACCGTGAGTCAGGACGCAAGACCTAAGTCGAGGCGAAGGAGGATATCTACGTTGTTTGCGGGAAGCTTGATACGAAGGGTTTGCTTGATTGCACGACGTGGGCTTGCTGACAATCCGCTGCAGGATACGTGTAAGTGGTAGGACGCCAAGCTCCGACCCTCGCTGATTATCAATGAGGTACGCCTTGTCTTCGGTCTCCACGCAGGATAGCACGGGGGACTTGGAGTATAGGTAGTTAGGTACCTTGGTTCCTTACATATGCTCGTTGATGCGCTCCTGTCTCGCAAGACCAAGACGAGTGTCGCGTTGGGGTTCACCCAAGGTTGCCGTCCCAGGACGGGAAGGTGAGGTGTGTGCGCTCGTAGCATGTCGTTCCCAGGCCCAATCCGCCTGGCCGAAATGCGTTTGGGGGGACGAGGTGGTGTGCTGCGAGCCTGCGTAGGGGAACCTGGCATGCCTGAAAGGCTGGAGGTCCCCTCCCGGCCGTGACTTCCACTTCTCCCCGGAGTTTGGGGAACGCTGGAAGTTGGGGGTTCCTTACGAATACGGATAGTTTGGCGGGCTTCTCCGCAAAATGCAAGAGAGACCCCACACTCTCCTTACGTACCTGATGAGTGGAGTCTGGCTACCTACCTATTCATCTCCGACCCACGCAACCTTTGGGAAGGACGGAAGTTCCTTCCAGGAGGTGAAAAAAAAGAGCAGGCATTCAATGCATCCCAACAAGATCGGATTTCACAAAGGACGGACGTGGAGAGCCCGCGTGAGGAGGCATGGCGATCCGGCCCACGACCCGAATGTCAGATAGAAAGCAGATTGTATTGTGTGACCCATGAATGATAAATGCACATGGCGTCCCCCCCACACCGGCAGGCGTTTCTTCCAGGAGTAAGGGCGGACTCTGTGACAATTCGAGGATTTTTTTATTTCGTCCTGTTCTCTCTGCAACCAGAATTCCCAGATAGGGGTGGCTGAAACTACCTAGCCCGAGTTGTTTTGTCACTTCGGCTAGGGGGTGAGCTTCCAAGCTTGCCACCGAGATAAGGTCGCTCACTCCCCCCGTCCCATCTTTGGTGATGACAAGAGAAAAGGGTAAGACGGGCGGCGTCTGGTCACTTTGTGTGGGAAGAAGCATTCAAAGACGGAATACCGGTATGCAAGCTGCAGCTCCGTAGCCGTCCAGATCGTGGGAAAGGCAAGCGGGACCTCGGAGGTACCAAGATACCTCACCCCACCGTAAAGTAACAACTTCAAGAGGAGTGAGTTGCAAGGCTGAACTTGCCGTACGATTTCCGTCCAATACGTTGAGAAAAAGAAGGCACAACTTCCGACTTCCGGCGGATGGGACGACCTTGATCAGAACTGGAGACCGGACGAAGCCCTCTCCTCGCGCCTTATTTCATCCATTCGATCCGTTTGGCCCGCAAGTCCCCCAAGGGCGAGGCGCAATGTCCCAGGCTGCCGTGGGGTTGTTCTCGCACCCGCATGAGCAACAAAATCCGGGGCCTTGAAAGGACGATGTATACCAACACCTACCGTACCACCTTGCCGAGAGAGAAAGAAAATCCAACGACGGGATAAGACAGCTGGGATGATCCAAAGGCGAATGGCGGTAGAACCCACGGAAGCTACCAGCACAGGAACAGCCCTGTTCTGGTCAATCCCAGCTTGCCCTGACTTAGGGCGGCATTCTTGCTCTGTTTCCCCGAATTGGCCGTCTCTTTATCTGAGGAGGTCTGCCGGCTCCATTATCCGCCGGGCAGTATTCGCAGTTCTTGGGTCCATGTTTGAGCCATGCTCCATACCCAAAGAACGGATGATAGGCAGGGAGGACGAAGGCGGAGACAGCTCTGCCTCGGCAGAAAGACGTCTTCAACCCCTTTGGCTTCTAATGACTGTCCTCCTCGTGTCTCTAGGCACCTTACCTGTATCCGTATTTGCCACCATTTTCCCGGTACTGCCCCTCTTATACCGAACACCCGAACGGTCAGGGTCAGCCCATCCGGCCCCATCGCCGAGCTCTCTCAAAGGGGCAATCAGCCCTGATCCTGGTAGAGGAACATCAACATCCACATGGAACATTCCTCCCCTTCCAGAGCTCCCCGTGAAAGCCGGGGATAGTCTTTGGACTCTGGAGACCTAGGTGCTGGTTTGGGGCTAGCCAGCACAACAAACAGACGGCAGCACGACAGAAAATTAGACTGCACGACATGTTGCTTTTTGGCTGACAAACCTGAATTCAGAGGCAGCGCAATGTACCTTGGCTTGCTGTTTTAATAGGGACGCAAAGTATCGACTAACTTTTTAATTTGCGGGTATGTGAAGAAGTGTTCACTCGAGCTACCCCGAATGCCCAAGGTAATCAAAAATAAAGTACGGCCAGTCCGCTGAGACATGATATTGCCCATTCGTCATGACCCAAGCCCAGGTGCTTCATCGTCTTATACTTTGCCTCATTAGATTACGACATCGCAAATCGCACGCCTCGCATACCAGCTCCGCGATTTTCGTTGTGTACCTGTCCATACCTCCTCTCTCCCCTTATCATCCTGTCTCAATTCTACGTCCGTTCAACATCGGTTACTCTGCCTTTCTGTTTCTGCCTGTCTTGGAGCCCGTGAGCTGTCAAAGAGCAAACTCTCGTCCATCTCAACTTTTTGCCGTACTCGCCGTATCTGACCCTCTTCTTCTTCCCTCCTCTCACGCCCTCTCCCCCCTCGTCTTGCTCATCTCCCCTTCATCGCTGCAAACCCCTGACTTTCTTCCCCACGCTTCTGTTGAACTCTCCCGGCAACTGCAACCTCACTCGTGCCTCCGTCGATTTGCTCTGCCCATAACCCACACTTCCGACCGTTCTGTTGGGTCCTTTTTGCTCCAGGCATTCCACCACCCTTGTCGTGTTTGCGCACCGACTTGACCAGCCCCGGGGGGTGGTCTATGATACAAGGAAGGAATTGTGAAATCTCTGTTACGGATCGCGCACAAACGCCCGGTCGCACCCTTTTCTCTCTGCCTCTGCCCTTTCTCTGTCCTACGTCCGCCAGCCGATTCTGGCTTGGGTTCTCAGCTTTAAATATTCTGTCGTCTGCACTTTCACCACGCCCGCTGCCTCCACCTCGTCTTCTACGCCTTCACCATCTCAAAGAATATCACTCCACTCTACTTTGCCTCGGCACCAGTTCTAGGCTTGAAAAAGCCTCTCAACAAGCAACCACATCCACAGCTGGCTTTATAGCTCCCGTTTCTCCCCATATTCTTCCGTACAGATCCGTCATCATCGGGACGTGGAGCTTGTCGACAACGCGGCATCATTCATACTCTTCGTCAAACATCGTGTGATAGCTCTTCACCGTTTTTTCGGCACACAAAATTCACAATGCCTGCCAGCCAGATCGCCTCACCTCTTCCCATTCCTCCTCAGCGGAGAAATCTGCGCCTGATGACGGGCCAAGATCTATACACGAGTTTAAACGCGACTCTCGCCTCAACCACCCACCGACCAGTGACGCCTGTACACATGATTCAAGAGAATGACTACAGCGTTCCCGCTCCTCCCCCACCAAGCCCCGTATCATTCGCCTCGGACCACTGGCAGTCATCGATCCGCCGATGAAAGTCTCTTATTCAGAGCTACGACCAATTTCTATCTGCCCACTGCTCGACACGGGGGCACGTCTTTACTTGTACAATCGGCATACGGACAAATCATGGGAGTACGGAGCGAAACGGGCGCGGAGCAAACAGTCTTTCGAATTTGAGAATGGAATATACACCAAAAGGGAGGGCTGGCACATATTATGGGGTTTCTTCTTCTCGTTAGTATGCGTATTGGTTATCGGCAGTAAGTAGCCGCAAAAAACGGTGATGGTTGGGAACAGCGAGCGTTCTACACATCATTCAGAATGCGCACTCATTTCCGTGCGTATCGAGTAGATTGGCCTCTCTAGCTACGATTTGATATTGTTAACAATTGTCTCTTGGCAACTGACTTCGCCTACATCTGCTGCGTTTTGAAAGACCCGGGGAGTGTGAATCGCTCTACGAGTGATTTGCCCGTCGACAGGGGGGGAAGGGCCGTCCCATCTTTGCATTGGGACCGTTCGAACAGCCTAATCCCCGGGTTAATTGACAGAAATGAGGCGAGCAGGGACAAGCAAGGAATCCCAAAACAGTGGTTGCAATACTTTTCCCAAAATTAAACGTAGTTTTAAAAGTCGGATAGAATATCGGTCTGGTCCGACTCCCTCTTCTTTTTCCTGTTTTTCGTCTTTTCCCCCTTATTTTCTTTTATTTTTCCTTTTTTTTGAGGATGCTTTCGCTGCCCAGTCTTCGTGTCCATTCCCGTTGGGAAGGTGAAGGATGTTGCCGAGGTTTCGCCTGTTGCGGGAGCACGGGCCATCAACACCAACGCGCCCCACCACTTAACGCGACCTCCACATCGTGTGCTCCTTTCGAAAAACGCGTCTGTCGCGGTCGGTGGTCCGCGAACCCCTAACCCGGCGTGTTGCTGCCATTGTTGCTCCATCATTTCCGCTCCCCACTCTCCTTCCAATGTACAAAACCTCTTCACTTTCTTCGCGGCTTCCCAGTATGTCAACTCGTAACTTCTACACGATTTGAGATTTTAATTGCGCTTGCCAATCCTCTCATCTTCACCTTACAGCTTTCACCTGTACGCTGCATCGCTCTCGACCGCTTACATTCTTCCATCGCCTAGACGACTAGCACTTGCACTTCTCGACGCAATGGCTCGTGCAGCGTCCCGTCGGCAGGTCAAGCCTGTTGCCACGCCAGCGACCAACCTCATCAGCAAGTATGGCCGAGTCTCCAAGACCCATCCTACTCTTGTAGACGACTCATCGAAGAAGGTCTTCTTCATTGGACTGCCTACGTCTCTTTCGGTCGCCAAGCCGGTAGTCAAGACCGAGATCAAGCTCGAGTCTAGCCTGGAGAGAGCCCTCCCCCCTCAGCCTGCAGCGACCCCCTCGAAGAAACGCAAGGCAAGATCGATCGACGAAGACAACGCGAGAAGCGACATCCCAGCACGCGAGTCTATGAAGCGCCAGCGAGTCTTCAGGAATAGCGGCAAGGACGAGCCTGTCCCCATCAAGATCGAGACAGTCCCCAAAGTCGGAACCACCACCGCCACTTCTACACACAAGAGCGCACCATCTCCAGTCGCCGACAGTCGCCGAAAGACTCACAAGTCAGACATCATCTCCCAAGCAAAGAACGAAGTCCGCAAAGCCAACCAAAAGGTCAAACGAACAAAGAAGCACAATGCCACAAAGTCGGAGATCAACAACAGAGTAGTCAAGAAGCAATTGCCTGCCGAGCTGCTGGAGCTCCTGGACTTGCAACGCGCCATCTTAAAGACTGTTTCTCTTCAACTTGTGCATCAAAACAATAACGCCCCGCTTGATATCAGCTCCATCACACCTCACGTCGCCCGCACGTGGGGAAAGAGGAAAGTCACAGTCGACGACATCCGGAGATGCATTGCCATTCAAGACACAAAGCCTGCCTGCCAAGAGGATGGGTTCCTCGGCTCGCCCTTTATCGTCACCGACTACGGCCGCGGCAAGCTCTGCCTCGAGATGGATCTCATCAAGAACTCTAGCCGCATCGATGAGGACAAGCTGTGCCAGCAATTCGAGGAGAACCTCCAAATCATGTGCTCCCAGCGCGCCATGGACGAGATGTCGGATCTCGATATCTGCTTCGAGAACCTCAGCTTCAACGATCTGCCAAAGTCCGACATTACTATTCGTCACACGACGATCTCGCAAAACCCCATGTTCGCCAAAGGCCAACGCGCCTTGACTGGGATCAAGAACGACATCCTTTCAAAGAAGCAGGAGAAGGAGGCACAAGTCCAAGCGGCCAAGTTCCCGACACTCAACCCCAATGGCACCAAGATGACCCTCCTTGACAGACTGCGAGCCAAGGAAGAAGCCAACGCCAACATCCAGCTACCCACTGGCCCAGAGCTTGCTAGAAAGAGGGCGCTGCAGCGTGTCGGAGATATTTCCGCCATCATTTCCATGCTCGTGTCGTCGTCGAATTCGGCCGGACAATTGGTCATGCCTTTTACCATGACCGTTCTGCAGCAGAAGCTGAAGGATTCAATGCGTGTCCCCATGCCCATGGAGGAAGGCGTTGATGCGGTTCGACTCATTGCCAAAGAGGTCGCACCGGAATGGTTGAAAGTTGCCACCGTTGGCGGCAAGGAGCACGTTGTCATCCAGACGAGACGCAAACCGTACGAGGCGGAGCTCGCCGCGCGAGTAAACCGACTTCTTGCATAGATGGATACATCTGAGTGGAGTTTATCAGTTATCGATGGAAGATTATTATCGAGGCTGGATGAATGCATGGCATAGCGTGTTTTCTGCATACGGAGTTTGGAAGATACCATGGAAAGAGAGACGAAAGTAATGGTGATGCGGGCGCTTGATTCACCTGCGAGAGTCGGATTTAGATATGACCAAATAAGACAGCAAGCCACATATATAGACTGCAAGAGATGCAGATAATAGAATCAGTGTAATCGTCAGCTCTGGAGTTGCCAACTCATCTATTGCGCTGTTAAAACGTCTAGGAACCGTAACCTTCGTAAAGAGCCAGCCTCTCAAGACATTTTTGAGTCTTTAGTCTTGTTCATGCTATGCAAACCAGCCGGGTCATTTGTTTTTTTCAATATGACCATTTTCCGCCCTTCCAATGACTATATTCCCAGCGCAAGGTGTGTGGGCTGCGAGCGCTCTTTATTTCGCGCAGGCTGAGTCCCACCTAACATTGTGACGATTTCACCATTGGCCGTGGAAACTCTAAAAAAAAAGAATAAGTGTGAGGAAGATTCCCGCTCACTTCTTCTTGGCGAAGCGCGGCTCGCCAATGTTGGCGCCGCGCAGCTTGATGTTGAGGACGCGCTCCATGGCGGAGAGAATCTTCTGATCAGGCGCCGCGCTGCCGCGCTCAAAGTCGGCGACGATGGACTGGGTGGTGTTGCACTTTGTGGCGAGGTCCTTTTGGGTCATCTTGGGCTCCATCTTCTGGCGCGTCTGGGAGATGGCGTCGCCGACCTCCTTGCCGACCGTGTTGGGCTTGATGATGTCGTCGGAGCGGTCGACCTTTGTCAGGCGCTGGCCTTCAACGCCGGGCTTGGTGGCCTGAAAATGGGTAGAAACAAATGTCAGTCAGCGGCTTTTGATCCCGAGGTGCTTCTCTGGGCAGGGTGTCTCGAGGTAAGGTGTTTTCTCTCTCTCGCTCTCTGTCGCTCTCTCTCTCTCGCTCCTTCATCCGTTACGAATTGAGGAATAGTGGAGAATGGAGGGGTGAGGAAGGGCCAGGTCCATGATGTCAAGCGTGAATTAAAAAAAAAAAAAAGGGTGTCGTCGCAAGCAAGCTGAGTGGGAAATGGAGGGTCATCAAAACGTACAGCATTGCCAGCAGCGTACTTCTTCTCAGTTCCAATGACGGAACCACTGCGCTGGGCGGCGTTGAGGGCGCTCTTTCCCTTGATGACGGTCTCTCTCTGCACACCTCCGCCGCGGGCCTTGGAGCCGATCTTGGTGGCGGTGTCCCAGTCATCCATTGTGGGCGATTGTTGATGTGTGAAGTGTTGTGAGTGTAGGTAGGTAGGGGTTTGTTGATTATGGTGGTCGCAGGGAATTATGTGTTTCCCTTATTCGTTGGGTCGATGATGTGGTCTCGTGAGGATCGTTGGTTTGGTTGGTGGAGGAAAGTGGGAGGTTGATACAAGAGGGCTTTGCTGCGTCAGTTTTGGGGGAGAGTTAAAGAGAGAGAGGGTCCCTGAGATACGGTCGGTGCCTCTGTGGCTGGTGCGTGGGATGGATTGGTAGGTCGGTTGGCAAATAACAGGTATGGAAGTCGATGGACAGGCATAGATGGCAAAAACCGGTGGGGGGAGGGGCGAGGGGCATCGAGGGAACTGAGCGAACTGAGCGAACTGAGTCAACCGGCGGAGGTAAGAGGGGCGGCTATCCCTGCATGTGCCTAACGCCGCGCCGACTGTCAGACTGGGCTGGAAATGGCGGGGGTGATCAGCCTGAAGAGCCTCCCGTCGCTGAGAGCTGTCCCCCGGTGGCTATCCCCCGGTGGCTGTCCGGTCTCTATGTTTGCCTGACTGCGCCACACATCAGACTGAATTCGAGGATATCAAGGTCGTCGTCGTCGTTTACCATCAGTCAGCCCGCTAAAATCCGGGAGAGCGGCCTCCTGGAAGCAGGTATTGATTCCAGTGTCATTCGCTGCTGTACAGGATAGTCGTCGACTCATCCTCGGTTTTTGCGCCGCCATGGTGCGACCCCGGCTGTATGGCAACCGCTGCCGTCATTGCATTCTGCATTTCGTGTTGCATGTTCTACGCTCATTGTTCTCACAATTCAATACCATGTCTGGCGTCAAAGGAGTACGGATTCTGAGAAGCCGTCCCGGCCGATTCAACGCCAAAATCTTGACACCTGGCAACAATCGCATTTCAGTGATGACTAATCTCATACGTCCTTGGAAGGCACAGGCAGTGACAGGGTACGGCTCAGACATGTTCACCGTGAGTCTTGATCTCATCGAACATGCGTATCGGCCCACAACCCGCCCCGTCCTCCACCCAAGGACCCCGATTTGGCAATCGCATATTAGTAGCCAAGCTTTCGTGATCCATGACGGGAGAGAAAGCCACTTGTAAACGAGAACGTTCAGATACTCGTCAACCACACCAACTTCCTACCATGGTGGTGGTATAGAGCTACCTCACCATAATACAGCTGAGAAATTTCACCAACCGGCCGGCAATCCTTCAACGCCGCACGCCGATCCCTATCCGTGTGACACCGGCCGGCTCTTCCCCTACATCTCAACGGCCGCCGCACAAGCCGGGACCGAGAAAGCATAATCAACCATGCGCACCGCCGCCGCCGACCCGGGCCTCCGGCCATTCACCCTGCTAGCAGGCTTCGCATACTACTCCCTCCTCGGAAGCTGGCTCGACACGGCCCTCCTCCTCCTCTTCACCGCATATCGCAACAAGCACGCCCTCGCCAGCCTCATCGCAGACTACACGGACCCGCAGGCCCTGCGTAACCAGCTCCTCCTCCTCCCAGGGTTCCTGCTAGGCTTCGTGTTCCTCCAAATCTGCCGCTTCTTCCTAGGCCTGACCGAGACGACGGGAACGGGGACGAGGTGGACGACGCCCGTGAGGCCGCTCTTGATCCCCTGCACGACGACGCACAGGAGGACATTTCCCCAGAAGCACGCTTTCGTGTACTCGTACCTCGTCGTCGGTATCCCCGTCGGCTGGAAGGGGACCTACGCCGGCATGGTCTCGTGCGACGTCGAGAAAGGCGGAGGCTGGCTTTCGTGGTTCTCACTGGCGCCGCGGCAGCCCGGGCGAGGATGGTTTCACGTGGATCCTGCGGATTATCTAGAACGGGGCAACGGGCACCTCGGGCTGAGGGGGAAGCTTGATGCGTATCTCACATCTCAGGTACGGTCCCCCAACGGCATTTCGTTCAACAAAATCGTGATGAAAAAACACGGCGATGAAAATGAGCTCACACGGCGTACAGGGCGCGGATCCAGCGCAATATCCCAACGCATATCTCGTTACCGCCGCCAGGTTCCTGGGATACCACTTCAACCCAGTCTCCTTTTGGTACCTCTACTCTAAAGACAAGGAGCTGACGGCCATGGTCCTCGAGGTGAACAACACCTTTGACGAGCGCAGGATGTACTTTCTCACCGCGGACGCCGTCCCCTCTGACCAGCGTCTCGATGACGGGACACACATCGACATTGCAGAGTCAGCCTCACAGGAAGCAAACGTAGAATCGGCCGCCAGAAGAGCGCCGGTCAGGATGATAAAGACCTGGCCAAAGGACTTCCACGTCTCCCCCTTCAACTCCCGCAAGGGCTCCTACTCCCTCTCGGCAACAGACTTCTTCGCGGGAGGAACCGACTACACCCTCGACAGCACAATCACCCTAAGCTCCTCCAAAGACCACCCCAAAATCGTCGCCCGCCTCTTCAACTCGGCGCCCGCCATCGACCCGGGCACCATGATCGCTCTGCAAAAGTTTACTTTCTTGTGCCGCTGGTGGTGGGTCGGCTTCGTGACCTTCCCGCGCATCGTCAAGGAGGCCGCTGTCCTCTCCCTCCGCAAAGGTCTGCACGTGTGGTTCCGCCCGGAGCCCCTCAAAGAGAGCATCGGAAGGAAGGCAGACGCGACGGAGGGTCGACTGGAGCCCGTCTTCCGGGCCTACCTGCAGCAATTGGTCGCGCAGTCCACGGCCGCAATCGCCGTCAGATACATTCCCGGCGGGACGTCTGCCGCAGCCGGCACCGGAATCGAGACGATGCTCTCGCCGGCGGCCAAAAAGAACCCAAAACGCACCGAGCATCTCGACTTCAAGGTCCTCACGCCCGTCTTCTACACCCGCTTCGTGCGCTATGCCCACGACCTAGAGGCCGTCTGCTGCGAGTTCCAAGACAACGGCACGCTCTGGATCTCCCAACCGGAGCTTCTACCGAAACTCATCCTCAAGACACCCGCGCCACCCCTCAAGACGACTAACATCCTGGACTTTGTCTACTTCATGGCCATACGCGCCCTGCGGCAGAGGCCGGAGCGCATCGAGCGGCCGCTGACCTCAGCCGCGAAGAATACGGGCAAAGACGGACGAGGAGGGGACGGTAACGGCGCCGGCGTGCAAAAGGTCGATATCCGTGACTTCCGCATCTCTTCCATGGACGGCTTCGTCCTCGCACAGACGAACAGGCAGACGAGGAGCACTTACAGGTCGCTCGTCCTACGGTCGTTTCTCGCTGACCGCTTAGCGCTGGGGAGCGTGGAGCTCCTGGATTTGCAACACTTGGTCCTGCGCGCGGGCGTGGCTTGGATCTTGTCGTCGACCGTTGCTCCGCTTGTGAGGTTGTGAGAATTTGAGATTCATAGTCCTTAGTAAGCGCCATGCATGCGGCTCATATTTGTGTTCCTAAAACTAGACAACGGGCGGTCAACGCCTAGTAGAAAGCATAGAGAGAGAGGGAGGGAAAGAAGAGCTAAGATGCAACAAGCAGGAGAAACCACTCTCCACCCTGCTCCAGATAGATGACGATTCTCTCTGGCTAGACCAGTCCATCTCAGCCTTCAATGTATGTCGCCGATGATCAAACATGTTAGCCAACTGCTCATTGTCTGCATCGCCCAGCTGGTCCCCCTCCTCGTATGCGCCGAGTTGTCTTCCGTGGCTCACTGTTATTGGGGGAGATGCTTCGTCTCAGATAAGGCCGAGGAGATAAAGTTGGTTGCTTACCTACATTTCATCATTTACTTGCTGCAGTGCAGCGTATCATGAGCAACACCGCACAAGGAGATCACACGCCAGCACACGGAGCTGCGTGGTGATGGATACTTTCAGATCCCCCAGCTGTGGATCTTGGTGTGCGATCTGAAGCAGTCCAATGGTTATAGCTAGTATTTGAAATACTTGTCTCTTTTCCGTGCTCCCCCAACCAAAAAGCAGATTTGGCAGGTAATCTGATTAGGTCCATGTAGGGGCGGGCGGGCAGTGAACGCCGATTTGCATCTCTTTGCATATGGTACCTTACCTGGGTGAGGGGTTCCCTTACCTCATGTCCGTTAGCTTGCATGGACCAAGTAAGGGGACGCTATCCTAGAATTGAGCACGCGGCATACGTTCGCGCCCTTACTCAGCATGCCATCTTATGTGCAGGGTAAGTAGCGTTCGTGGAAGAGAAGAAAAAAAAAATATGTCAAATCAATTAGTTCGTTTGACGAGCGTAACGGGTAAAAGTCGTCTCATGTTTCAATCGTTGATTCAATGTTTTGTCAATGGCATCTGGAATACCTACCTACGCGAATATGGTTCAGAATATTGCCCGTGAGGTGGCGCACTCTTCCCCGCCCGTGTTTGGATCCCCGCCCGATTTCCGAGAGGCCGGGGGAAGCTGGTTGTGGAGGGGGCTGGAGGTCCTCAAGAGTGGACTCAGCGGAGGGCCGGGGTCACGTCACACTCTCCAAACATAGCTCGCCCTCGGGCGCCTTGCACCGCATTTGGTGGTTGCCATTACTCGATTCGCATTGATTTGCAAGAGAATGCTTGCTGAACCACTCTACTAGGCATGCGGCCGACAAGTAGTTATGCACGTATGCCACAGTGGGTGGGGTCGACGTGGACATATTTCACCCAGCCAGGACTCTCGAAGCCGAGGACTCGAAGTGCCGCAGAGGAGAACGAGAGTGTGTCGTGCTAAGGCGCCGGCCAGCTGCTGCTGCTGCACTAACGCGGGTCCGGTCCAGCATCAAAAATTCCAAATCGTCCAGTCCAGGGCGGGTGGCGGGGGGCTGCGTTCGAGAAAATCGTACAGTGTTTCTCGAAGCAATGATCCTGGCATCTCGTCAGCAAACCGCAGCTTCGATCCAACGAGCTCTTATCACAGACGTACCTTTTGTCGTGGAGAGGGGGTTCTAATGACAAATTGAGATGGTGAAAAGACAATTTATCCAAGGGACCCGAACGCCCGTGGCTGGCGCAAAACCGAACACTGGTTTGATCTTCGCCTGCTCTGAGCCCCCTCCGTGCCCCTCCGCGGGGTCGAACTGTTCGAGTTCGAGACATAAACATCCAAAGCTCGCTTGAATATCAGGATACCGTCGTGCTACAGCGTATACTGAAAAGCGCTCGCCGTACCCCGGCAATCTCTAGGCCTGTGCTGTACTGTACTTCGTGGTATATGAATCGAATTTGGGAGCAAGGATGTCATTCAGGCTCTTGCCGATATAGCGTGCAACCAGGATAAGCTGCCCGCCGGTCGAATAGGAACGCCAAGGAACTCAGGATCGCCGTGGCCTGCAGCGCTGACAGAACCGTTTCTCGAATTGGTGGACCCTTTCTCCTCATTGCCTTCCAAAGTTGTCCAAGGTCTTGTTTCCAGGGTTGGGTCGTGTTCGATGTTCCGGTTCCGATCGAGGTCAGGTCTACAACCACGAAAGGGGTGATGTCTCGCAGCTTTGTGGAGGACTCGTCGGATGTATAAAACGAAGTAGTTTTCCCTCGTGAATTCTGTGGTTCTTTTGCTCTGCCAGGAAAAAAGCACAAGTGCCAATCTTTGGAAAGTCTTTCTTTCTTTGACGTCTCAATAATCGTAACTTGAGTCGTGGTCGCAGCCATCCACCATCGGAAATTCCCATTCCACGGTTTCGGACGCTTCTCCCCGCTCATCCGGTTTGGCTCCAGGACAGGTACCTCAATAAGGTAAGTGACGTCGTCGGAAATATGTCAGCGCCTCAAGTGGTGTTCGGAGGTCGCCAGCTAAAACTTGATGCGCCACCAGATACCCCGCCCCCTCCATCGCCAGAAACAAAAAGGCTTGTTCCCGTCCATTGCTTCTTCGTTCAGAGGCTTTGCTTCACTGCACTTTTCTCCAACCACTTAGAACCAGCTGTTCTCGAAGAACCCAAAAACTTTTGCAACGTACCTTTCCGACTTTGATTCATATATCCAACATGCCTCTTACGGGACACTGCCTCTGCAAGGCCGTCACTTATAAGGTGGACGTCGATGAGCCACTCCTCACCGGCTATGACCACTGCGATGATTGCCAGCGCCAGAGCGGTTCAACGTACTGTACGTGTGATTGGCCTGCACTCTTTTCTTGAAATATCGATATCGTAGCCTGAAGTGGCTTGCTCGAATCCGCAGCTGATATCCCGAGGGTGTACTGATGACTGACCCTGATTAGCCCTCGTCGCCGTTGTTCCCAAGGATAAGCTAACCATCAACGGCCCCACGAAGAGCTGGGCTGGTAAGGGCTCGTCAGGCAAAGATGTTCACCGCATCTTCTGCTCTGAGTGTGGCTCGCCAATTGCTCACGACCCTGACGCAGCCCCAGAGATCATCGCTATCAAGGCGGGCACCCTCGATACTGAGATCAAGAAGAACCTGAAGCCGGTCAGTCGAGCAACTGTCCCCATTGTCGATCGAAAACACCCCTCAATTGCCGTGGTCTCGGTCCGGGCAAGTGCCATAGACGAATGTTGGGGCTAACGATTCATCTCCAGGACACCGAGATCTGGACTGTCGGCAAGCTGCCATTCTGCCAGGAGAACTTGGCAAAGCCGTTCAAGCACATGCCCGAGTAATTCCGGTCGTACGAAGTAGTGAACAGAATTGGAATGCATGTGGGATGAGATATACCCCTAGGCTCTAGGAAGGAGGGTCTGAGTTCCAACTTATACGCCGCGCCGGAGCGACAAGGACAGCATGGACAGGTGTGGGGAGTTTGTGGGTGTGGTGGATTGGCGTGAGAACCTGGATGGTTATGTTGGCATCGGGCTCAACTCGACATCCCATCGACCCACGTTCGTCGTGACCCAAGTGCACCCAGCCATCACCTCAACTCGGACAAAATCTTCAGAAGGAATCTCTCGAAATTGAATACAAGGCAATTGCTCTAAGAAGAAACAATCGCTTCTGGCCCAGCCAGCGTCGATTAACAGCTTCGCCCAAACAGTTGGCGTTGCCGTTACTCCCGCATCAGCTGTCATAAGCCAGGCGCAGTTGGAGAAATCCAATTCTGGGCTTGGCCGTCTCAGTTCGTGATACGTTTCAAGCTTGACATGGTCATGATCACGGTTCCGCCAAGTGGAATGGTTGAAGTTCACTCATTCAATGCTCATGAATACTTGATTGAATCATGAACGAGTAGCAAGCGTGACCATTACTTCTATCATTAGGTAGACCTTCCTACACGGCCACCACTTTCTCCTGCGTCAAACTCCATGCTGCGAATTCTCAAAAAGCTCTTACAATCCTGCAAACACTGCGAAACCAGCAGCCCCCATCAAGAATCCACCTGCAGCGTAGGCTGGCATCGCACCACTGCCAGCGGTTGTGGTCGTGGCCGCAGCACCCGAAGCTGTACCGGTGGTGGCAGTTGAAGCACGAGTAGGGGAACTGCCGCTTCCTCCCGAAGCTGAGCCGGTTGCAGTTGCAGAAGGGCTCGTCGTCGTGGGACTAGCAACAGCAGTAGCACTCGCAGCTGCGCCGGTGATGGTGCCGGGTCCTTGAGGGCCGGTAGCCGTATAGTAGAGAGAAATAGCTGTGTTGCTAGGAGCTTGATCGCTTGTGGCCGTTGCGCCAGTCGTCACAGGAGTGGCCGCAGCCTCAATGACGGAATAAATGCTGGCGAAAACTGCAGTAGGAGTGCCAGTGCAGAGAGAATTGGAGGCAGATGAAAGGACGCCGCTGTAAAAAGCTAGGGACCGCTGGCTGCGAAGGCCGTGAATAGTGAGGCATCGCTCGCAGGCCAGTTTCTCGGCGAAGAAGCTACCTCCACAGATGCATTGAGCGTGTGCCTCGTAGTCGATGGGGTTGGTGCCATTAGGAGTGCAGGCAAGCTCAATATTCTCAATCTGGACGCAAGGGGGAAGCTGGGCGCCAGGGCCTGTCTGAGGCTTACAGACAACGTCTTGGTACGGACTGCTGCTCTGGCGGGTGTCGAGAAGGGCTGGGACAGACCAAGCCTGGGCGGTAGAGGGAAGCATGGCTGTGAGGCCAGCGATGATAACTGTCTGTCTCATGTTGGTGTATTTGGAGCTCTGGCGAGCCGGTCAAAGTGGCGTAGCGGTAAGATGAAGATGGATGACGAAGAAACTATTGAAGAGAATAGATGCAATGGCAATTGATGTGGGAATTCCAAAAGGAATTAGCTTGCTGGTTTAAGTGTTGAAGGCAGCTATGGAAGAGTTTGGTGATGTGTGCAATGTAGTTGGATGGGAGAAGAAGAGATGGGTAGGGGAGAGGATTGAGCGGATGAGAAGAAGAAGAACATCAGGGCATTGTCCACTGATTTGGCTGCTGCCTGTATCGCAAGTGCCCTCTTGCCGTGACTACCAATTTGCCAACTCAAGCGTTCGTGCCTTACCTCAAATCACTTTGCCTACCTCGTCTAGCATCCAGGGGGGAAGGCGCGGGCGTGGGAGCGCATGCGTCGAAACGGGTCAAACGGGGAAGGTATCGCGGGCAGTATATACAAACATTGGATCTTTGGTAGCAGACCATACCCTTTCAGTTCACCTTGGGACACCCAGGATTCCAAGAATATGTTTTGCCGTCATTGCCGTCAACAATGCGCCATTAACGGCAAGGCCTGTTGGAGGGGAATGTTGCCAGAACAGATGGTTTCTCACGCCGGCGGAAATCGATACTGCGGCACAGTCGAAGAGTGACTACAGACTGTCCAGTCACGGCTCAAATAACTGACTTGAAGGGGACTAGTCGTGCAAGGGTGGCACTGTCCACACCTTCAACTGATAAAAGCTCGGGCGGAAGTGTGGGGCTGATGCTTGCCCTTTTGGCAGGGGAGCAATACCTGCCAAGTTATCCGTACCTTTTCGAAGGCGTCCGGGCAGGAGGGTATCCATCCCGAGCCACCGTGCCACCCCTCGCCGTGCCTGTTTGCCAAGCGAATCAGCAACCACAAACCGTCACTTCTTCTGTGAGACGCTCGCAGCAAGGGTTTCTGTTGTGTACCGATCGAAATGTGCCCGACTTCTAACTAACATTGCCTCACCTTGCCTTGCATGTTGCCGGGTTAGCTGCTAACACATGGCCCCTGCTACCTCTACCAATGCCATACGGGAAGGAATTAAGGTAGACGAATGGGCGACTCGGTCTACTATTTTCCACATTAGTTGATCATGTCAAGTCCCAAGGGGAGACTTGCATCGTCACTTCTCCCACGATGAATATCTATGCTGCAGCGGCAGCAGCCGGAAAGCTATGATCAAGAAGAAGTAAGGGATCACTCACGGGATGCTTTCTTCGCACTAAGCTAGCCACGTACCGCATTGGGTGACTTAAGTGCTGCTGTTATCAGCCGCAAGGCGCCTTCCACCGCGTGCTTGCTAGAACGACTAATAGCTCGGGGCAACCGCCGGTCGAGTCTCCGAGATTCGTTCGTCGATTCTCTTGCCGCAGGGGTTAATTAAGCTTGTTTGCGCAAGCGTGGTTAGGCCTGTATCTCATAGTGAAGGTGCCCACATGTGGTAGGAAAGACGCCGATCTGTCCAACGACGCACCTCCCCTACGACAGGAGAAAGGACAATACCCAGGGAATCCTCGTCATTGTCAAATTTGAGTTTTGGCTGATTTTCTCCCGAGTCGTTGAAAGCTGCCGGGGACAAAGTCAAAGTCTGTGGCACCCTGTGGCGTGCCTCATACCTTTGATGCTAACCTTGAAAACTCGAAACTCCACCAGCATCGGCCTCTCCCCGCCAACTCACAGCCCTACGTAAAGTGCCTCACCACACTTATCCAGCCACAAGTCTGCATTTAGTATGCGAAATGGACGGAATCTGCCTCAAGTTTGACCACCAACCACTTCAGCGGTCCTGAATCCGAGCTGGACGAGTAATCGCGGCAGGAGCCTGCTACAGGTCGCCGGGCATAACCCCTCCAACACTGTGGGCTGGCCTAGAGACTTTTGACTTCGCGAATTGGACCCCATATCCAACTCTATTAGTGAAAGGCGCCATCTCAGCTCAGTTCAGTGTCTATTTTTTTGGTGCGGTAAGCCATGACCTTAGCTTCCCAGCCGGCTGCCAGGCTCGGCTCGGATTGAATTGTTGCAGACAAGGTGCAGGTAACGTCCTTGCGCTGAAGGGACGCTTTCTCCAGCCACGCGAAGCCAGATGTCTGGCTTCTGCGGCTGAGGGGCAGGTCGACGAATACTTACCTATATGACATTCCTCGCCCCCCGAGACTCCAAGCTCGCGAGCTCCGTAATGTCTTCAAACAGGCGCTCGTCCAAGTTCTCGAATGATACGCATGCGCTTCATCCAAGAACTCGGTGCCATCTTTATCACTATTGCGCCGCTGGTTTCGGCTGTTGTGCGCTTCTACACCCTCGACAGGCCCAGCAAAGTCTCAGCATTGCGCTATCGGCTGATGCCGACCTCTCCAAGTTACACGAAATACTGAACAGTAATCCGAGAATCAAAAGCAATATAACCTCCGGGACGAACAACAAAGTCACCCTTCTGGTGCCTACCAATGACGTATCCACCCAATTCGTTAAACACTTTAACATTAGCGAAATATCCCAGCTCCCCGTGAGCCAGCTGTTAACCGTCTTTCAATACCATATTCTGCATGCTACTTTCACAGCCACGAACTTCAGCGCACCAAGGGGCATCACAGTCCCCACAAAACTTCGAGATGAACTCTACAACCTTCGGAGCCCTGACCCTGCCATCATTAACCAGTACGGCGACAACGCTCAGGGTCAGGTGTTTTTAGTTTCGCCGAGCACCATAAATCCTACCAAATACAAAGTCAAAAGGGACGTCCTCCGATGACCATGCCTCAAGCTTGCGTGGTGGTCTGAGCCAGACTGTGGAGCTCATACGGATCGATGGAGTTCGGGATGGCGGATCCTTCCAGTCCATCGATACGTAAGTGAGTGCTGTATGTCTCTACACGCAGTTTATGCTTGTATTCCTAAAGTGTTCTAGAAGCACCAAAAATGTGGTCTACTACTATTAAGAAGCTCTCAAGCTCCTTGTCGGTTCACGGGGATGCATTAGACACGATTAAGTTGTGGAAGCAGCTTGAAAAGACCAGCAACATCACCTGCCTAGGACCTAATAGCGCACTTTTGAAAGAGGCTGGCAGTCCTCAGAGTTCGCTCAGAAACGAAGACCTCAAAACGCGTTGCTGTGGGTCGCAAGTCACGATTCGGGAGAAGGAGAAGCTGCAATCATGATGTCAGAGTGATGAACATAATTGTCGGATGCTTCATTCAAGGACGTCGGAAAGTTGAGCACCGTGGAAGCATGCAGGTCTCCACGTCATCTATCGCTTAGACGACGGTATTTACTCGAAAGTAATGCTTCCAAATTGGAATTTTCCCTCCTTGCTCCATCCCATGCCGTTAACAACACGATGCGTTGTCAGTTGTATCGTATTTAACATGAAATTATGCCGCTATTTTTGCCTCTGAAGTCGTAATAGCATCTTTCTACAGAACTGCCAAGCTTATTGTCTCATATACGAAGAGGGCAGTAACCCTGACAAAGGGATGCCTTTGGAATCCTCACCGACCACTTCGTTCAAGGAACCAAGTGTTCATGTGATCTAGCCGGCCGCTCGATTTCCTGCTTAACTACGAGCTCGTTTCATAGAGCTGAATATAAGCCCGCTTCATAGAACTAAACCAACCTCTCAATCGTTTCTGGATCTGTGGCTAAGCTGTTCAAGGCTACATGATGAGACGTGAAAGTCCACGCTAGGTCGTGGATAGCTCGGCACGCCGCTTCCTATGGACCAGTGTCAACGGCCCAATCACGCAGGGAAAGGGAGCTTCCTTCTACGTCACTTTAAAACGGGCCAGCCTTATCATCTCTGGGTACTTAGTCCTGAGATTAGGATCATATTTGTGGCGCTCTTGGTGCGTTGCGTGGGGGGTCCGTCCTGAAGCTAAGGGAGGGAACTAAGACACAGTCTTGGGTAGCTCTTGCTGAGCTGTTCCCCTTCGGTCTTCGCCAGCTGTTCACCAACCTAGTCCCGCTCCCCCCCTCGAGCAGAAAAAAAAAAGGAAGGAGAGGTTACAGGAACTCTCCTTCAAACTCCTACTAGAAATCTACATCTCGCATCAGTCACAAGGCCTGCGGTTTCAGTCAAATTCTCATCGCACCTCGTTCGCCCCCAAGGCGGCACCGGGAAAAAAAGCAACCGACGTCTCCCGCTTCGCAGCAAAACAGCGGACCACCGATGGGGGCTCAGCGGCCTCCGAGAGGAGAGACCCACGTATCGGTCATGGTACTCCGGGCCATCGGAGATCTCCCCGCCATCATCTGGGAGGTCCTGGCCGCCATCATATGGGAGGGGTGGGTCTCCATCACGAACCAGCTGCGTCTCCTCATGGCGACCTACCCCCTGATGGTACTCTTCTTCTTTTCCACCAGCGGTCTCGACGTCACGATGCTGGTCAGCACGTGTTGCGTCGCCTACCTCTACGCGTGCTTCCTCTACTATTTCCGCCTGCGAGACCGGCTACCCTGGGCGTGCCTCGTTGCGACTCTCCTCTGGTTCGAAGGCCCGGACAGGCAATTGATGCGTCGCGGGGCAGTTGCGGTCTTCATGTTGGCGCGGGACGATGACTGGAGCGCCGTGGTGGACAAGAGGTTGCGGAAGCAGACGCTGCCGTGGCAAGATGGGAGCGGCTTTGAGTTTCTGTACAACTTTGAGGGTCGCGAGCTGCTTCGGGATGTGGCTTTGTACTGGGTCAACACGCTCTGCTCGTCGTTTGGACGGCACCGTGTACCTGATGACTTCACTCTGCGGACTTCGGTCAGGATTATGGATGTGCTGGTCTTGCCGCTTCTTGGGCTGGTCGACTGGGCTTGGCGGTACAGGCAGTCCCGAAACGCGTGAAATTCATCGAAATGCAGAGGAAGGGTGGGGACCATGTGTTGTTGCAGGAAGGGATCTGAGTGCGTAACAATGAGAAGGCAGGCAATGGTGCTTTTTCAGAGGAAGTAATATTTTTTATTCTAGTAATCGTAATCACAATCCGCGTTGAAACATGGACCATAAAATCATAACAAGGCTGGGTATCGAGTTGAATCGAAAGAAAATCATATCCGCCCAAATCCTGGAGACAAGGACCGTCCATCGCCTCAGGCACTGACAGGACCGGCCTCGTCCTGCCACCACTCCATGAAGGTCAGAAGCCTCTTCGTACGCTCCCGCGCCATCTCCCTTCCGGCGTCCGTCTTCATCATCCCTTCGAGCCTGATCAGCTTCTCCTCAAAGTGGACGATGGAGTCGTCCATGCTGCGCGCACCCTTGGCACCGCCAAACGTGAAGCAGCGCCCGATCCCCACGGCGCCGATAGCGTCGAGGCGGTCTGCGTCCTGCACGACAGCGAGCTCCGGATACTCTGCGATTAGGCCCCGAACGCGAGGTGGATCTTTGATCTCGCTGGAGTAGCTGACGCCGAGGCAAATGGTTTGCACGCGGGCTGCGAGTTCCGGTTCTGCACCGAGGGACTGGAGGACGGCGGAGACGAGGGTCGAGGCGTCCTCGCCGGGCTGGAGGTACTTGCGGTCTCCGACGTCGTGGAGGAGGGCGGAGAGGGTGATTATGTGTTTGTCCAGGGCCGGGGTAGCTGGTGATCGTGCGTGAATGCGGTGAGCGAGAGAGACGACGCGCTTAATGTGGTTGAAGTCGTGGGAGGCGTCGTATTTCGCCATGTAAGCCTCGACGTACTTTGTCACCTTGGAGACGAGCTCCTCGCTGATTGGTGACGTGATTTGAGCCATTGGGGATGACGAACTTGATGGGTTAGTCTTCCAAGTCTTTAAGCCTCTTTTTTTTTGGGTAGATATGGACAACTGTGTTTGGTGAACTTGAGGAGACTGGACCGCCGATGGCATTTATCAAAATGTCGGTGCAAATTTTCTCACTGGTAGTTTGGTAATCCGATTTATTCGACAGGGCTTTACCTTGAGGACGTCTATTAATGCAAAGGATTCATTTGATGAGAGAGGGGGTTGCTGCCTTGGATCGTTGACTCAGACCAACCAATTAGCAATTTTTGAACGCGACTTCGTTACTATGCACTAACGTACCAACCTAAAGTAGATACTTTGAATCTCATCAACGCGAAACGCGCTATCACGGGATGTCCCACGTGACCGTGGCTAACTGTAGGTGGACACCACTGCTCCCAGATGGCCTGTTCCTCTCACGGGCGATCCCGCTGTCTCCCGCCAGGTCCCCCCGTCACCAACAAAGAAAGACACGGCACACTCCCGACCTCAACACACCATTACAGATCTTGGATGGCCAAGCATCCGGAACAACGTCCACAAGTCTATCTGCTGTGATGCTACAACACACGTAACACTCATGGGAGCCCAGCTTGACAGCCGACATCGATCTCACCATTGTGAGGTCAGACCGCTTCAAGCTCGCAGTGTATGTAAGACATCTGTCGGCATCCAAGGCCAGGCCGATATACCAGAGTCGCAGCCTGCTTGCGAGGCGGTGTCATTCGCAGCCCTTTCTTGCTTTCGGATGGAGTGCTGATCGCGATGAACCGGAATTTTGCGGTCCAGACCCACGGCATGCATTCTCAATCCCAGATCCCAGATACGATGAGAGAAATACTATGGCGGGCTTGCCGTTCCGGTCGGCGGGGAGTCCAGCAGTGTGATGGACCTCACATACCCGCCGAAGCTAGAGACGCATGGAGCCGGATGACACGCCTTCGATACTATGCCGAAGGAGGATGATAAGAAGAACAAAAAGATGCTGTTTCTCATATTGCACCTCCATTATCCTTTGAGGTGTGGATGGCTCAAGGGTCACGCAGACGAGCGAGTGCCGACCGAAGGCGGAGGACGGCAGTTTGTACTTGGCGGGCCGCACCACGATTGGCCATGTCGACTGACAGGGCCAGACCGCCAGGGCAAGCCCACGGCAGACGAGGCAGAGAAGCACGCACTTTAAAGTTCGCTACCCCGTTTTCTGCGCCTTTTCCAGCTCCGAATCTCGAGCGTGTTTGATCTCCTTCAGCCGTTGAGGCCAAGTCTGTGGGGAGTCTTTTGACGTTGTCATTGTTCTGACTTTCACTGAATATGTCCAGCGATGTTGATACTACCTTAGACTGAAGAAGTTGACGTTTCTGCTTTGCCAGATCTCGACAGCCCCGACCATGACTCGATGTCAAGGCAGGTACGGGAAGTAGGTGGCATCCTAGAGGACGCAGACTGGTCTGCATATCACCCAGGGAACCCAAAGCATAGCTTTTGGCATCATATTTGCTCTCCGTTTCTTCCGACTCGTGCGATCTTCAGTTCTTCCCTGGTCGAGCGGCTGGAACGGGTTATATCAACTGACAATACTCCAATGAGGAGGGACATCAATCTCAGCGAAGCTCACACATCTACATGCAGCCGGCATGCATATTGACTCGTTGCATGATGTAGTATGCCAGTTGACTGTTCGCGGATGCGGCCATACGGGCGATTACCATGCGGGAATTGAGAGGAGGGCTTTCCTGCTCATCTCACACGGCACGAGGACGAGCCAATCCCAGCGGGACGGCAGCTATTGAGGAGGGCTGGATAGCGTGGGAGCTTGGGAGCTTCTGGTGAGTGGTGATGCTTTCGCAAACCTGCATCGTCCGCCCACAGTCTTGATTGGCCCGACCTGCAGCACATCACTTGGTGATGGGTGATAAGCGACCGACCACAGAAGAGCGATGGGCGTAGGCTATTGGCCAATGACGGCAGGGATTTAGACGCCCATCTAAAGACAAAAAGAGCGGCCGGCCCCATACAGCACTGAGATCGGAGGAACGTACCTCTGTACCGCGCTTTAGTCCCGGGTCGTCCCACTTTTCTCTTCTATTTTCGCCGACGGCTGTCCAGGAAACCCCTCTCCCTCACCATGCTTAACCGCCCAGCTTGCAGACCTGGCCCATCCCGGCGGCCAGCTTTTGGTGGCACCTCTAAGGCAACGAGCTAGAAGGAAGAGACGGGGGACACCGCGGACGATGGGAGGATGGTACGGCGACGGGTCTCCTCGATAGAGAGCTGCTCTCGTTCTTATTTGCCAGTACACCTCGGAGACACACACATTAGTGTCCATTCTTGGACGAGGGGAATCCCGGACGGCTGATCCTTTCGACGTCGCCGCAGAGCACATCACCAGTGTGATATTGGTTGCTTGCATCGACCATCCACAAGTCTCGTCCTCCCCAGCCCTTCTCTCATTGGGTCGCCCGTCAAGTAACGCTTGATTTTTGCACGCTACGGACGCTCCACGGTCCACACCTGTGCTGACGAGCAACAAGTTCCCGTTGCTCCAGCCATGACCGGCGCCAGTAGCACCGCATCTCAAGTGGCTGTACCAACCCACCAACAAGATGGGAAGGCAGAGGTAGACGAGAGGAGGAGGAGGTGGTGGTGTTGGCCTCAACTAGGGCCTCTTTTGGGCCTCCCAGGGTGGCCGATCAAACCATATAATGGAAGCATCCCATCCTTTTCGATTCCCTTTCCTCTTTCTTCTCCTCAGCAAGCATTCAAACAACTAATTCCAGTTCTTCGTTTTTCCCCTCCTCCGTTTTTGTTCTTTCTTCTTTCCATAGAGCCGGTCTCTATCTTAATTCACACTCCAAACTAATACCCAATCTTTGCAAATCATCACCACCAAAGTTGCCGGTCAACTGATCCCCTAGTAACGGAAATCTGGAATTTCTTGCTCAAAACGCACATTATTCAGCAACACCACTTAATCGCAGCACCCTTTCGTCAAAAACCGCAATAATGTCGTCCACTCAACTCTCCTTCTCCCTCCGTGTTTCCTCCGGTGTCAAGACCGTCCACTTGCTCGGCTCCTGGGACGGCTATGTCGGCCAGCTCCCCCTTTCCAAGGATAAGACTTCCTCCAAGTCCGGCTCATGGAAGGGCACCTTCAAGTTCGGTGGCTCCACGCTCTCTGCCGGCTCCCGCTACTGGTACTACTACATCATCGACGGCTACCACGTCGCCCACAACCCCAGCGTCGCCTCCACCGTTGAGCCCACTACCGGCCGCGAGCTGAACATCCTCGACCTCCCCTCCAGCGGAAAGTCCTCCAGCAAGTCCAGCTCCAAGTCCAGCAGCACCAGCAGCTCAAAGTCATCCTCCAAGTCATCCTCCCACTCCTCTTCCCGCAGCTCCCGTCACTCCTCCAAGGATAAGGACGGCAAGTCCAGCCGCCACCGCTCCTCGTCCCGCGACATCCCCAAGGGTCGCCCCCTCTCCGTCTCCCAGATCAAGGCCCCCAAGCCCATGTCGCCCCACGCCACCCAGCACATCCTAAACAGCGACTACTGCGATGACGAGACCATTGAGGAGCTCACAGCCCGCTTCGGCGCCGCCGGCTTCGATGAGGAGGATATCGTCACCGACTTCTCCAGCTCCCCCGTCTCCTCCACCGGATCCAGTCTGTCCTACCGCTCCGACAGCTCCAGCCCCAGCTCCTCCCTCTCCGGCTACAGCACCCCCGGCTCCGACGTCAGCACCTGCACCTGCGAGCGCTACGGCATCACCCGCAAGGGCGACCGCGTCAAGATCGACTGTGGCGGTGCCCGCTGCGGCTACGACGACAGCTCCGACTGCTCCGACTCCGAGGAGGAGGAGGAGGAAGAGTACGCCCCCTCCACCACCCGCCGCCACGGCATCGTCGTCAGGTGAAGAGCTCAATTCTGCCCTGGGAAGGGATCACCTATCACAACAACATCACCACGAGAAATACACGAAGAAGAAGGCCCCATGTGGCCGTACATTCATTTCGTCGCGCGATGCCCCGCGCTCGCCGACGGCTAATCATTGCATCCACCGAAGAAGCGGTGCGGCCGAGCCGGTCTTGGCCCGCCCGCCTCCTCGTTCCAAGTGGGTCGATGCTGCGACCCCACGCCGCGGTGGCCGTCGCCGCCGCCGCCGCGCGCGTGACTACCTACCGTTTCGTTTGTCATGTTCCTCAACACTTGACAACAACGGAGCCATCTTCGCATCCCTCCGGTAATAGGGAGAATGCGAGAGACCGAGACTCCAGGGGTTGGAAAAGGAGCCAGCGCTACCGCCGCTCCTGGGGATGGACCGTTTTCTCGCGGCAACCGGGCTGGGCTTTTTGGGAAGGCTCCGGGCAAGGCCGCTTCATGAAGCATCATGTAGATAGCAAAGATACCGCCACAGGCGGCATGGATAGACGCCGATTGAATCTATTCATCATTGAACACCACCTTGAACGTGCATCGCTTTGAGTGTCTGGAGTAACAAATCGTTATCACCTTGACCTAGATTTGCTTCCCCGGAAATATAAATTGCCGTGAATTATCGAAAACGGCGAGTAGTGGTTTTGCAGCCGGCAGGTAGTTACGCCGTTGTGCCCGCCAGGAGTTCTGTCCACTTCCACAGATTAAACGCCCTGACGGTCGCGGGTCGGTGCTCGGGAGAAAGATCCCCTGAAGAAGGCGGGGCCAACAACGTCAGAACCTCAAGCGGGGAGGGGACTCGGTGGGGGCAATTGCACCGCAGCTCGCCCACTAGAGCTACGAATAAAGGGACGAGACAAGGGTGCGTCGCTGCTGCAACCCCGCGATGTCAAAGAATAGGTGCGGGGACTTCACATCCCTCCTAGCTCACACTCTCTCTATGCCTTCTTCTTCTTCTTCTCCTGGCCTAGCTTCTAACGTCTCCTTCCCATCCACGACGCTAAACTTGCGTTATTCAGCCTCAATTATTCCAGGCGAACATTCAATCAGACCTTAGGAGGAGTGTACAACCTCCCATAGACCATCCCTCACAACTGAAGCCGGCAAGCAGCCTCCTCGCCCAAGAGAAACCAAAAAAAAAAAAAAACCAGCCCACCATGGCCGCCGACTACCCCATTGTCGACTCCCACATTCACCTCTATCCAGAGCAGGAAATCGAGACGCTCGCCTGGGCGACCCCCGAGAACCCCCTCGCGAAGCAGCACTCCGTCTCCGACTACCTCGCCGCGACCGGCTCCCCCGCGAACCTCAAAGGCTTCATCTTCCTCGAGACGGACCGCAAAAACGACCTCGAAGCTGGCGCCCGCGACGCCTCGGGCTGGGAGTTCCCCCTCATGGAAGTCTCGTGGCTACGCCGCATCGCAGAGGGAAAACCCCGCGACGGCGAGGGCCACGCCCCGGACCAAGCCAGCCTCTGCCTCGGCATCGTCCCCTGGGCCCCCTTGCCCTCGGGCGCCGCCGCCATGGAAAAGTACCTCGACCACGTCAAGAACGTCGCCGGCGAGGCCGTCTGGCCCAAGATTCGGGGGTTCCGGTACCTGCTGCAGGATAAGCCCCACGGCAGCGGCCTGACGGACGACTTCATCGACAGCCTCAAGCTCCTGGGCAAGAGGGGCTTCGTCTTCGACATGGGCGTTGACCAGCACCGCCGCGGCAACAAGCAGCTCGACGAAGCGTTGGAGATCATCTCCCGCGCGCACGAGGGCGTTCCGGAGGAGGAAAAGGTCACGTTCGTCATCAGTCAGTTCCTCCACACCCTCAACCGTTATCCTTCTAACCCCCCTCCCACCCCACACACACACCATCGTATCTAATAGCTAACAAATCCAAACCCCAGACCACCTCTGCAAACCCGACCTCGGTATCATAAACACAACAGACCCATCCTTCGTCCACTGGCGCACCGCAATCTACGCCCTCTCCAAATGCTCCAACACCTACATGAAGCTCTCGGGCGGCTTCTCCGAGATGCCCGACTCCCTCAAGAAGCAGGACCCCAACGCAATCTTCGAGGCAATCTTCCCCTGGCTCGGCGTCGTTCTCGCCACCTTCGGCACCCGCCGCACAATGTTCGGCTCCGACTGGCCCGTCTGCACCGTCGGCGTCGACGAGGCCTGGCGCAAGTGGAAGCTCCTCGTCGAGCGCACGTGCTACATGGCCACCCTCGAACCCGAGGACCAAGCCGCCCTCTTTGGTGGCACTGCTATCAAGGCGTATGGCATCGAGGGAGTTTAATGTATTGATGCTGTCTATGATTATGATTTACTAAGCTTGCAGATGGGCTTATGAACGACTGACCGCTGGTTTGCTACGTCTAGAAAGAAATCGCCAGGAATTTTTGGTGATTTGACGTTGGCGCGGATTTGGGTTCGACGACGGAGATATATAGCTTTGCACACAGATACCAAAAATAACGTGTTTTCTACCATTCATTGCTGTTTCCCTAAGAGTAAGATATAAACGGACTTTTGCATGAAGCCACTCTTGACCAACCGTTAATCCACTTCATAAAATTACTTTGATAGTGACGAGCATCGTCGGAAACTCGCTGTAGTCTGTTTGGAACTCCAAAGCATTGGCCATTACACAGTTTTATTGAATGCACACATCGAGTCGGCTTGTGAGCTCAGTGCTATATGCTCCAAGTCTCCCTTCCTTGCCCAACTACCCATATCCTCAACTCTAGCCCCTTGAGAATGGTCAAAGGGCTCCAAAAAAACAGTTAATTCTATCTTTCAAGTTCCTATCCTTGTATACACCCTTGACACCCTCCATTGATCGATATGAGAATATTTCGCCCTACAAGTATAATTCAGCATGGACCTGAAAAAGTCAGACTTCGCCGGCTGATATGAACCTGCCACCTCCTCCTATGTATGCTCTTGCACCCGAATGCCCTCCACGGCCCCACCCTTTGAGGTATATGAGCTCATAGTTGATTCTTGTAATCAGCCAGAATTAGGACGAAGTGCTCTCTTGGCTTGTCTTGCTTTGCATTCAAGGGCATAGCCGGGCTCGTTCGCTTTGCGCCATTCAATGTATGCCTCATAACTCTGCTGACCAGCTGCGTCAGGGACTCGTGGCTTAGGAGCGGCCATTGGTCCTATTCCAGGACCGAACACAGGAGCGTTCGCGTTCAGCAAAGACCCGTTATAGGGCACTGGTGTTTGCGTCGGATAGGGAGCGGTCCAAATTCGAGGAATGGGTAAGGCTGGATTGTTGGCCATTTGTCGACCAAAGCCAGTGGCCGGGGTAACGCTGCTTGTCTGAGAGCCATGAGCAGACAGGAGTGAAGCAGAATGAGCTGGATCGAACGGGGAACCGAGAGGCAGCGGAGGGGGTCTGGTTGCGTTGTGCGCACATGATGGTGCAAAGCCCGTCGCAGACGGGTTGAATGGTGCGGCGGGAATCGGGGGGGAAATGCCTAGTGGCGGTGCCGTGACATTGTTCTGAAGAACAAAAGCTGGACTAAAAGGTGCTGAAGGAATTTGTTGAAGAAGAGACGGATGCAAGGCTGAGTTTGGCACGAATGGGGAAAATGTAGACGACGGACTGGCTTGCTGATGCTGCGTTACTGGGATGCCAAACTTTGAGAGTGTGTTGGCAACAATCTCGCTCAAATCATTTTTGGGAGATTTGATGACCTCTCTGCCGACTAATTGCTCAAGAAGCGAGATGATGGTTTTCATATCCGTCTCTTCAGCCTTGTCTGTTGTAGCTGAAGATGTCTGAGGGGCGGGTACAGAAAACTCCCTTGCCAGTGGATTGAGGGTTCGAGGCTTGTGCGGGCCTCTGACATCAACCCCAGAATCCTCCGAATCTTGTTTTGGACGATTACTGCCATTCGTCTCGGTCGTAGATTTTGACTGTCCTTCTTCTGGGGGCCGTTGGAGCTTTCGCAGGAGCTCTTGAAAGCGGTCAGCTTGATGATATACAGAACCGCTGTTCATTGCCTTAGTATTCCGGAGACTAATATTGACAATTGCTGGGTCATGAATGACCGCAGAGTCACTCCGGCTTTGCCTTCTCCGGATGTCTTTAGAGTGATCCTTATCGCCGGATGTGTCGCTCTTATGCTTGCAGGGAAGCATGCGATCAATCATGGAGGACTTTCGAGGCGTGATTCCGACACTCTCCAACTGCTTCTCGAAGTCGGCAAGACCCTCATTTCGAGTCTGCGACTTGAAACGGTTCGCATTTCCAATCCTGCGTAACTCTGCATTGTTGAACATGCCGTTGTGTTCCTTGCACTTGGGATCGGTGCACTCATGAATAAAAACGTCCAAGACCAGAGAGTCGGGATCCTGCTTCTAAGAGGAAAGACTGCTCCGACGACTCGTCACAGGGACGGCCTTGACCACAGCACATTTCGTTACGCCATCGGCCATGCCCTTTGGGCCGGCTGAGGCATGACTGTTGTCTCTGAATACGGGATCAGTCGCGGTCTGAAAGGGTTGGACACCGGCCACGGGGTTGCGCCAGTAGCTAGCTGAATCAGACACATTAAAGTCGGTGCCAGAGCTCGAATTCCCCTGTATGCGACGTATCTCGATGTGTCGTGTATTTTGGTCGTGGGGAAGCAACGGTCTCCGCCAGTTGGCCGAGGCCAACGCCGCCGCCGCCGCCTTCTCCATGTCTCTGTTGGCTTTGTCAGTGAGATTGATCAGCCCGAGAGAAGCAGAGAGAGTTTGATGCATACGGTTAAGAAGGCTCGGTGGGTCGGCTGAAAATCTCGAAAATGACGAATCGGAATGGCTGTATTCGTGACGGGCAGTCGAAGCCAAAGCTGGACGATGAAGTCGGAAGACGAAGGAGACGACGGAGCCGCCAGGCGTAATGTAACGCGAAGAAATTTCTTCGCTGATGTAAAAAGCATGCGCTGAGGCTCTTAAGTCTGCGAAGATGTGTCCAAAATTGGAGGGCTGAGGTGATGGGTGTGATGTTGACGGATGACGTGGATGACGAAAGGAGGTTGGCGGTAGACAAATGCCCTCCGGCCAAATTTGCTTGTTGGTGTTTCGGACCACTTGCTCCGCGCGGTAGCTGGAGAGGAAAGAAGGAGTTCAGTGCAGACGAGTTGAGGGAATGGCGGCTTCTCGGTCCTTACATCCTCATTGCCAGGAAGGCTACGCAAAGGGTGACTGCCCAAAGTAATTGAGCAAGATGGATGCACCGCTCGGACCCAAGCAAATCAGTAGACAGACAAACCAGGCCTGGAAGTATCACTCCAATGTCTACATCGACACCCTCTTGCAAGTTACTGTGTGCATTCGGGGCCAGTGTAATATCACATCGCGCCATACAATCCTTTCAAAGAACGTCAGAAAAAATATGTTATCGAGAGAGGATATCAATTTTAACATGCTGTATGTCGGAGAGAATTTGGAAATATCGCCATCGCCGTCTTAGGATGATTTAAGATGTAGCAAGCAGATAAAACAGTAGCGAGCACATTCGTCGGCGGCAGGCTGGTATTCGCAGCGTTACACGGATTGGCTTGCCTGGCCGGACAGGTAGGCACTGAAATGTTTCTGTGATCCGAATCGTCAGCATGAGGTTCATGCCTCGGTTTATTTGGACTTACCGGATTTCTCGTCTGTATGAAGACAGTGCCTGGGCCGGTGAATTTACACACCAGACCTTCGCCAGAGGAGAGGCCAGAGATGATGCCGCCGGAAGCGACTCGTTCCATGATGTATTTCACGTTCCATGCCACCAAGTGGCCGTTATCAACAACATACTTCTCGCCTTCCATGAGCTGGATGACAGTCAGCCTCTGCATCAACCGTATGGCCATGCTTGCCTAGGGGAGTTACTTACGTCTTTGCGGATGATAGCACCAAAACTAGTCAGCCAGAGCAGGCCAGTACCGCTCATCTTGTACACATACAAGCCCTCACCACTGAAGATGGCTTTGCTGAGGCCTTGGCGCTTATAATCTTTGACGACGCCCTGCGTGGAGGCCAGCCAGGCATCATGTCCAACCGACCACGTCTCCTTGCCTGTGAGACGCAGACTGGTGATATCACCAAGCATGGGAGGTGCCAGCAGAAGCTCGCCCGGGCCAACGTAGGTCGAGCTAGCCAGCTCAGCCCCGGCCACGAGCTTCTTCATGCTGAACTTGATCTGGCCCCTGAGGGTGATGGAATGCGACATCGCGACCATGACGCCCGGCTTCGCGTGCAACGGGCACCCCATCGCCAGCTGGACGGTCAGAATGGTATTGCTGTCTCGGTGGCTAATGCGGTAACTACCGCCATTAAAGGTCCCGACATCGTCGACAATCGCGGTGGCGCCTATGAAGTGCTGAGGCGGCGGCGCGCCTCCCACGAGATTGGACGGGTTGCTCGTGTCGACCGGCGTTTCCTCCACATACTGCTTCTCTGGCAGGCTGGAGGCCTCGGGCGGACCGTCGAAGCTGGGAGGCGGAGGGGAGAATTGAGGCTGCGATTCGGGGGTGCCCGATTCTCGTAGGGGAAGCTGCGTCTGTTGATGCTGCTGGTGCTGAGGAGAAGGCTGCGGCGACTGCTGAGGGGGTGATTGGTACTGCTGCTGCTGAGAAAGACCGGGAGGCGGCGGGTATTGCGAAGGGTTCTGTGAGGGAGTCGTGGTGCCTTGGGGAGGAGGCGGGTACGTTCTCCCCTGACTCGGGGACGCCTGCGGAGGAGGAGGGTAGCTCGCGCCTTGTCCTGGCGAGGCTTGAGGAGGCGGCGGGTAGTTCTGGAGCGTGCTTGACTGCGGCGGAGGAGGGTAGTTTTGCCCATGCCCTTGCGAAAGCTGAGGCGGAGGAGGGTAGCTTCCGCTATGGCTGCGCTGAGGTTGCGAGGGAGCAGCAGGGTATGAGAACTTGGTCTGGTTCGCGGGAGGGGATTGCGGCGGCGGCGGATAGTTTTGCTGGGCCTGAACTTGATTATCTGTCAGCCCTTTACCCGGGAACACTTTCCGTGTAATTCAACCGACGTACCTCCCGATGGAGGAGCTGGGAATTCGGGTGGTCAGCGCAAGTTTCGTTCTATTGCCGTAGGGCGGGGTGAGGAGAAGGACTCACGGGGATAGTATTGGGAAGACATGACCCCGCGGTATGTCGTGTCTCCTCGGCGACGTAAGTTTTGTGAGTATTGTATAGGCAGTGAGAAGAATTCGACTCGGACAGGAACGAAGAGGGGAGAAATCGAGAGAGAGAGGAAGAGAGAGATAGTGAGTTGATCTGGCAGCAGGTCAGTCGCACGCCAAGCTGGTCGCATCCCATCGCCATCGCTGCCCCGCACTTACAGTTATCGCCCACGGCCAATGCAGAGCGTCTTGATACGAGCAGTCAGCTTCGCGTTCCACAAGCAGTAAGCTTTCTGATCGCCTGTGTTCAAGTCGCCGAAGCTTCCGAGTAAAATATCCAAAAGAATAAGAATAAAAAGTGAGAAACAATTGTTGCGCAGAGAGAATGGGCGCCTCGGGGTCCAGGTCCATTAAAGAGGGAGCTTCCACGCGCCAGAACAATCCCGGCAAGCTACCTACTGAGCTGCAGGAGCTCCGCCGGACCCCACCCCTGTCACGGCTTTGGGGGTTGGGCTATGAAATGTGGCCGCATCGTCCCCCAGCTTCCCGTTGGCCTGCATGGGATACCGTGAAAGGTACCTTGGATCGTGTGGCAGCTACAATTGGGCAGTTGTAGTGGTGAGCTTGCGATGTTGGACCGTCGTCCAATCATTGGGGGCTGCCCAGCGCGATGGAGAGAGTCTCTAACTCTTTTGGGCGTCAGATGAAGAGGGGCGGCGCTTAGAGCCCGTCCAACGGCAACTCGCTCTGCTATTGGTACTGGGCTTCTCTCTCTTTCTTGGGAATTTAATGCCGTCTTTGTGGAAATTTTCAAGTTTGTATGCCGAAGTGGATTGAATCACTTTCCTTTGAGCTTGTTTGCTCAGATCGTCGTCACTTGAGGTATGGAGAGAGACATGTTTGGACACACTGAAAGCTTATTACAAGGGATGAGCAAAGGGGGCACGGCAGATTGTTTTGGGGCGTTGCCACGGCATGCATGAGAAATTCTTCCTACAGTAAACATGAGACCTGTAGAGGATCAATCAGATGTCGAAGTGGGCTTTGGCTTGTGACAAACCCGAGCGAAACACGTCGAGAAATCGGCACTCCGGCCGGTGTACATCGGACCGGTGGAGCGTCCGTATGATGTGGGGCCGGATCCCGACTGCCAGGGACACACCGCAGCACAGCCAGCAGGGAGAACAAAATTAAAGTACAACGCATATATATCATCGGTGTTCGGAATCTTTCTTTGTTTCTTTGATTTTACCCCACAACGCCTATCTAACGCCGGTCACATGCTTTTCCTTTTCCATATATATTCTCTTTTAGAAATCCATCTTTTCGTGCTTAAACGGCTTCTGGCCTTCTCCCTCGCCATACGCCAGCGAAACCTGTCCCTGGCCCCTGATCTTGTACTTGTAAATCATGAGTCCTTCCAGGCCGACAGGCCCGCGCGAGTGGATCTTATTGGTGCTGATGCCGACCTCGGTGCCGAATCCGTACCGCATGCCGTCGGCCATGCGCGTCGAGGTGTTCCAGTAGACGCCCGCCGCGTCGACGGCCGCCATGAAACGCTCGGCATCGTCGGATGAAGAGGTAAGGATGCACTCGGTGTGCTTGGACCCGTGGGCATTGATGTGCTGCACCGCCTCCTCCAGGGAAGAGACCACCTTGACGGCGAGGTCGAGCGAGAGGAACTCCGTGTCGTAGTCGGCGTCCTTGGCATCGATCACTCTCGAGGCGGCGTCTCCCAAAATCTTGGACTGAAGAGCGGCCTTGGACTTTGCGTCGCAGTGCAGCGTGACGCCGGCCGCGACCAATGCCTCCGCGGCGGCGGGGAAGACGGACTCGAGGGCCGATTCCTGAACGAGCAGGGTCTCGGCGCTGTTGCACGCGGCGGGGTAGCTCGTCTTGGAGTCGACGAGGACCTTTGCCGCCATGGAAGGGTCTGCCGAATCGGTCAGGTAGACGGAGCAGAGGCCGTCAGCATGGCCGAGGATGGGGATCTTGGTGGACTCCTTGATGTAGCGGACGAGCTCGTTGGAGCCGCGGGGGACGACGAGGTCGATGTACTGGTCGAGGGCGAGGAGTTGGGGGATGACGTCGCGGGTGGTGACAAGCTGGACGGCCGGGTTGGGGACCTGGGACTTGTCGAGGGCGGCGGAGATGACTTTGGAGATGGCGACGAAGGACTCGGTGGACTCCTTTCCGCCCTTGAGAATGGCGGCGTTGCCTGACTTGATGGCCAGGGAGGCGATGTTGGCGATGACCTCGGGGCGGGCCTCGAAGATGATGAGGAGGACTCCGATGGGACAGGTTACTCTCTCCAGGATGAGCCCATCGTCGAGCTTGGTTCTGAGTGTGGCCTTGCCAACTACGTCGTGTTAAAAAAGAAATGAGCAATTTGCTTGAGAATGGGTGAGTGTACATACCTGGGTCTTCAAGTCCTCTCACATCCAAGATACCCTTGAGCATGTCCTCGAATTTGCCCTTCTTGCCCAGGTCCAAGCGGGACACGAGACTCTGACTCAATTGGCCATCGGCGGCAGCTTTGCGTGCGAGCTCCAGGTCTCGCGCATTGGCGGCCAAAATGTCATCTTTGGCCTCGGCGAGGGCGGCGTGGATGGCTGTGAGGGCATCATTGCGGGCTTGGGCAGGGAGGGTCGCGAGGATGTGAGAGGCCGATTTCGCACCCTGTGCGGCGTCAATGGGGGAGGCGTTTGTGAGGGACATGGTTGCGGATGAACGCTGATGATTTTGGTCCAATGGAGTGTAATGTGTCTGGCGCCGTCAAAGCTGAAAGTGCAAGACTCGTTTCTTTTCTGCGCTCACAACTTACAAGCTCGGTTGAGTTCGGTATGAGTCAATTCGCGACTCAACACAGCCAGGCTTGTAGGCTGGTCGATGGTGCGGTGCGGTGCGCGCCACTCGGCGGGCAGCACGTTGGCCATGAAAATTTGGAGCCCCGCACTCGGAGGGGGGAGCAGAGGGAGTGACACTGGGCACAGATTTGTTTAATGAGATTGAGTTGAACAACTCTGGCAACTCCCCAATAACACAACTTTAATCCAGCAACCTTGTTATCACTGAGGCAGAAATTCGCCAAAGTCTCTTTCAACCACTAGTACTTGTATTGCGCGTAGCAGAGCTATGCCACAGCTTCGTTCAACATGATGCCGACCATCCATCCCTTTTCGGCAGCTCACTATTTGAATTTGAATGATGACTGGTCTAGTCAAAGAGAGCAGGGATCAAAAGTCTTGCTCCTGACCCGCTCTGTTGGCTGCCCTGGAAAATGTCACTGATTGTCTTGTATTTTTTTGTTCTCCGATAGTCTCGATGCAACATTGAACATGCCTCTGGTCCCTGAACGCGACTGCACTTGAACTCTCGTTGAAATTTCAGGCCTAGCGTCTATCAGCAAGTGGTCGAAATACTACCAGCGACTGCAAACTCGAGTCATGCATGGTTGGCTTGGTACCTTATGTTTCCCTTCGCTGTCGGACATTGCGCGACGATCCCTCAGGCCGAGGCACATTGAGGCATCGTCAGCGACTGTCGAATCTTTCACATTTGCTTCATTTCATCGACCTGGTTCACTGGGTGGTTCATCTCCGAGTGTCGAAAACCTTCTCATTTTTGTTCCCCCCGGTCCATCCTAGATGCCGCCAAGCATGCAGGCGACTACAACCTACCTATGCACTCCGCGATGACCTGGCCAGTCTCCTCCGACCCTCTCAAGGCCCCAGTTGCGGCGGGAGCTACCCGTTCCGCCTGATAAGGAACATGCCTTCGATGAGGAGCGAGGCGAAAACATTCGGGCATGCCCAATGAGCCACATCCCATTGCCGATGGGCCATGCCTTTGACTAAGCGGTTACAAGCCGGAAACAGGGCTCTAGACGGCAATACCCAACGGCCAGTGCCGATCTTCCGCATTCTGAAAGGAAATTGCAGTCATCCCCAAGTGCTTTATTCCATCAGCGGGGATGGACTCTGCTGCTTCTGCCTTCGCGCGGCACATACTGTGTACTTCTCTATAGCTCGCTCGCCATAGATACTACTAATCCACCAAGACAGGACGACACCGCCGAGGCATCCACCATCTTACTCTCTCGCGCTCGAAACATCGGCTACCCGCAGCCGAGCGCGGTGTCGATCCACTCCACTGCGGAGCGGTAGCGGTAGCCGACAAGCAGATTTTGGACGACCTGCCATAAAAAAGAGGCTAGCCGCCATCATGACCAGCCCTGGGCTCCTGGAGGGTGTAGGGTGGGGTGGGAAAGCCGGTCAACACCCGATTCATAATACGGCAAGGTCCCCGGCCATTTTCCTGTCGTCATTTTGGTTACGCTTTGCATTTTTTCCACTGTTGCTTGCTCGGCTTCGTAGTGTCTTGTAGTTCAAGTACTCTCCTTCTTCCCCTCTCTGGTAGTCGTGATTTCGGTGTCTTTTTCGCCATATTGCCTCGATTCTCGCGCCCTGCTTCTGCTGTATCCACCTCGGCACCGAGTCGGCAATCTAAAGAAGATGACCGCCACATCACGCGATCCGGAAAAGGATTATTTTCCGCCGGAAGAAATTCCCAGCCGCAGTGAGGAGCAAAGCCAATTGAGCGATAGCGAAGACGAAATTACAGAGGTTGGTCGGAATGGGGAACGGTCCCGCAAGTCTGCCGAGGCCGAGGCCGAGTCCGATGCGGAAGGTTACCCGTCGGCCGGCGGCACCGGCGACGACGTACCGGCCAGAACGCGGTCCCGGGCCTCCTCCACCCGCTCCCGCGCTCTTTCCATCGTCGCCAGGTCGAAACGGCGAGGACTTTTTGCACAGCTCACCACCATCCCGGAAGTGGATAATCCATACCTCTATACCAACAAGACAAAATGGACAATCACCTTGATCATCGCTCTTGCTGCAGCCGTCTCGCCCATGGGCTCATCCATCTTTTATCGTAAGTACTATATACAATGACTTCAAATTCAAGAAGCACACCCCTTTTTTTGTACTGACAATGGGTTCCAAGCCGCCCTCACCGAAATGTCCAAGGAATTCGGCGTCACGCCGACAATCACCAATCTCTCTGTGGCATTCTACATGCTAGCAATGGCAATCTTCCCGCTCTGGTGGTCCTCCTTCTCAGAAACTCTAGGCCGCCGCAACATCTACCTCCTCTCCTTCACCCTCTTCGTCATCTTCTCCATCCTCAGCGCCGTGAGCGTCAACATTGAGATGCTCATCGTCATGCGCCTCTTCGCCGGCGGCGCCAGCGCCAGCGTCCAGGCCGTCGGCGCGGGAACCATCGCCGACATCTGGGAGCCGCGCGAGCGGGGCCGCGCCATGAGCATCTTCTACCTCGGACCGCTTACGGGCCCCCTCCTCGCGCCCATCATCGGCGGCGCGCTGGCCCAGAGGTTCGGATGGCAGTCGACCATGTGGACGCTCGCCATCTATGGCGGTCTCGTCCTCGTCATGATCCTCTTCTGCCTGCCCGAGACCCTCGCGCGTCCCAGGCCCACCCCGGCACCGCCCCAACTCACGTCCCACGCAGCATCCGAAGGAGGAGGCGAAAAGATTGCGCTGTCCCGGACCAAGACGACCGAATCGGTCAAAGTCCACTCCAAAAAAGCAGCAGCTTTCTTCAAAAAGTCCTTCATCGACCCCTTGTCCGTACTCCTCTACCTCCGCTTCCCCCCGGTCGCCATCACAGTCTGGTTCGCCGCAATCACCTTTGGCGCCCTCTTTGTCGTCAACATCTCGGTCCAGGCCACCTTTTCACAAGCCCCCTACGGCTTCAGCGAGCTCATCGTCGGCCTCTTTTACTTCCCCGCCGGCCTGGGCTACTTCCTCGCCTCCCTGCTCGGCGGCCGCTGGCTCGACGTCATCATGGCGAGGGAGGCTCGCAAAGCCGGGCGCTACGACGCCGACGGCAAGTTGATTCTGCTGCCCGAGGACAGGATGCGCGAGAACATTTGGATCGCGGCGACGGTGTACCCCGCGTCGCTCATCTACTACGGCTGGGTGGTCGAGAAGGGCCTGTTCTGGTTTGTGCCGTGCATCGGTCTCTTTACATTTGGCGCCAGTTCGATGCTTGTCTTGTAAGTCTTGTTTATCTATTCGCCTGAGCTTCGTCCCTCTTATCGCGCGTCCGGCTGCGGCTAACATTGCTTTTTTATTTTAATCCAGTGGCGCCGCCACAACCATGCTAACTGAATTCCTGCCCAAACGGAGCTCTGGCGGCGTGGCGGTCAATAACTTTGTCAGAAACATCTTTAGTTGTATTGGTGCGATTGCAGCGCAGCCTGTCATCAACGCCATTGGCAACGGGTGGCTTTTCACGATCCTGGGCATCTTTACGTGGGTCTCGGGCTACATTTGCGTCTGGACCCTCAGGAGGAAGGCCCCCGAGTGGAGGAAGAGCATGGACGCGGCATTGAATAAGTAACCTAATCAGATCACGGTTTGGCAACTTTTGGTCTGGCGCGCCCGTATACCGCATTCACATTGTGGCATGGCACGAGAAGACAATCATAGAGTTGTTGAATAATAGAATATTTTACTTGAATTTGTATGGTGCTCTCGAGGAGGTGGGCCCATGAGAAACCACCTCTCTGCCGCGATAACGTTGCGCCCGCAACCTCTAATTCCTTTGTCTCCTCCCCTCAACACCCACACCCCCCCCCCCATCAAGAACTCGTCTGCGCGGCGGTGTTGACCCCCCGCTCGGCGCAGTACTTGGCCACCTCCTTCCGCAGCGATATCTTCTGCCGCGACACGAGGTCCATCACATCCCTCATCTCCTCTCCCAGGTCCCACTCGCCCTCGCGGCCGGCCACGGCCCCGTACAGGTCCTCCATCTCGACCAGGATCGCCTCGAGTTGGTTGGGCAGCCATGTGACGATGGGGCTACCGCCCGTGGCCGTAGGGTGCGACGTGCGCTTGAGGATGTACTCGCGCGCGAAGCACCAGTGCCGCCAGCGGAAGTCGCGCACCTGGTGCAGGATCAGCAGCCACAAGCGGCGGGACTCCTTGACGGCTTCCTTTTCGTGCTCGCCCAGGCCCTCGGCGGACAGCTTGGTGGCGAGCGCCGCGTCCTTGAGGCCGACCTCGAGGGAGCGGTCCTTGACGTGCATGAGGAACTGGCGGTGGTTGCTGGGGCGGTACGACCTAAAGTCCTTGAGGATCTCGGTGAGCGGGGTGTCGGGCATGGGCACCTGGAGAAGGTTGTCCATCAAGGGCACAATGGAGTCGTTTGCGCCCGACTCGCCGCGGAAGGACATTGGCTTGTTGTCGTTTACGCCTTCGTAGACGACACCGTTGGGGAACATGCTCTGGCTGGTGATGCCGAAGATGAAGGTGCGGAAGCTGGTGTAGTTTTGCGGGCGGGACTTGTCCCACATGGTCTCCATTGTGTTGTTGATCTTGCGGAGGGCGGCGAGGACCTCGGTGAGACCCTGGTTGAGGGCGGCGCGGTCTAGGGTGTGGGCGGCCGGGGAGGCGGAGGAGCGGAGGGCGGCCATGGTACCCTTTACCAGGGGTCCCGTGTTCTTCACCATGTCTATGTGGACGAGGACGAAGCCGGCCTCGGAGGACGTTGGGTCCAGGCCTTGCTCAAAGGCGCGGATGAGGCGGATGTTGGAGTACTCCATACCCTTGGACGGGTCCTCGAGGCGGTAATTGTAGAGGGCGTAGGAGCCGGCGTATTCCATCCATGGCTTGAAGCCGGTGCTTTTTGAAGATAATTATTAGACTTGGTGAAAGGATAAACAAAATCCCAAGGGACTTACAGCTCAGCGCAGCGGGCAATCGGCAGCGAAATGTTCCTCGGCAGCACGTCCCTTGCAAGCCCGTACTCCTCGCCGCGGACGAAGCGCTCGTGGCAAGGCTCGAGCAGGTACGCGGACGCGAGGAACGAGTAGTCGCGGTACAGGGCATTCATCAGGGGCAGGTTGTCCTTGTATTTGTCAATGGAATCCGTCAGGTCCGGGAACTCCTTGTCAACGGTCTCGCCCAGCTTGGACGAGGCCAGCAGACCCGGGGTGCCGTCGAGCTTCTTGACAGGCATGCGGGCCAGGATGTCCTCCAGGGGCGCGAACTCGGCGGGGAGCACGGCGACGGGGTCCGCGCGGGGGAGGAAGCCGCGGGTGGTGGAGACCATGAATGCCGGGAGGGTGGTGTCCTCGGCCCGGGGGTCGTCGAGGACGGGGAAGGGGGTGGAGTCGATCGATCCCATTGTGATGGATGTTAGAAGCGGGAGGTGGAAACGTGGGGATGGGTGGGTTGTATTGATGGGTTGAGGGAGATGGTGCGGGTAGAGTGTGGGTTATGGAGTGATAATGGTGTGGTTCTTTGTGTAAGTGTGACTGAAGTCCAGGCCAGGGATGGGTTTTGGTAAAAGTCGTGTAAGTTGACTTGGACGTGCTAGAACAACACACGTATAAGTGAGATGGGTATGTAAAAGTGTGCGGAAAATTCGTAAAAAAGACCAAATAATTTCCAGTGGAGTTGGAGGAGATGCTTCTCAGTGCAAGTCGCTGGATGAGTTGGAGTGCAAGTTTGTTTCGTTGACCTGCCGCCACTCGGCGCCGTGTATATACTTCGTGGCCGGAATCGATTCCGGCCTCAAGTGAGGGGGTGCTCATTTCTTCGCTCCGGCCGCCATGACACGAATCCTCCCCCCCCGTCCGTCGTCCGTCGTGGCCGTTCCATTTCTGTTTGTCATATCATCCTAATCTCTGGTCACACGGGGTCATCTAGATAGCCGAACCTGAGATTCGCTCCCCCCTTCACGCTGGCCAAGCCCTTGCATCCGGCCTTCGACCATGATAAGCACAATGCCTCTGCATCTCACTGGCTCGCGCACCCTGAATCTTGCCCCATCGCGGACCACACCCACATGACCATCTTGCATCCGTTTCCCTCCAGGCAGAGTTCTTTCGGCGTTGACGAGTCGTTTGTTGTTCAAGATGCCGAGTTTTTGTGGTTCTGGCAGGCCGATGCAGGCGCTCTGAGACTGGAGGGTGGTTGAGTATTGAGTTTATGTAGCCCCACTTATTGACCGATTATTGCCGGCGTGGCCGTGGCCGGAACCGTTCCGGCCTCTTGGCACACGGACCCGGACTCTTTACTGACTGAGACGCTAAAAGGTTTCACGCACAAATGAGACAGATAATTGTTTAGCTGATAAGGAAATTTGCAGTGTTGCATTAATGAGTGCTCTGTGATAATGCCGTCCGGTGTGCTCGTCTGTTGAAGACGCGAGACACACGGCCATGATTTCCCAGCCGTTGCCGTTCTGGTAGTTGAAATACAAAACAGCGTCCATTTCTACCTCCTTGCGTTCTTCTCGTGCCAAATGAATGTCGTCAATAGTCATGAAAATCATTATTCGAATTTCGTCGTCCATCATAATCAGTCATTGCCCATTCTCATCTTCATTCATCGATGGCCTCTCAATCGGCATGTACTGTGAATTGTGAGCGATGGACATATTCGCATTCGAGTTACGAGGCCTACCTTGAGGCACCAGTCGATCGTCAAATGTTCCCTTCGTCGCGAGCGAAGAGGAGCCCAGGGTCACTGTTCTCACCCAACGAATCACGACGCCTGACCCCCAATTTCGTCCAGGAGTCGCGCGTCGTGAAGCCAACATCAGACTCATCTTCTTCAGTTGATGTCCCGTCGAATTCGACCCACGACTCCCAGTCGCCGTCATCCTCAGAATCCCGAGGTACCGTGGCGGTAATCCAATGGTCTTCCTCTTCTTCTTCATCTACCTCTTCGTCTTCCACGATTGATCGAACAACTCGGGGCACGACCGAGGTCCCGTCTTCATACACGTACTCGGTAAATGTTTGAGTTACTGTCGTCTTGCATCTCGTCCCGGTCGTGATGGACGTTCCATATGCCGTGGTGAGTGGACCACCATCTCCTGCTGCACTGCTTGTTAGCACGGGGTTGGGGGTAGGGGAACTTACACCTGAGCTGGCCGGGACATTGCCAGTGACGGTAGGTTGGACGGTCGACTGCGCTGGTGACGAAGCAACCGGCCCCGGGTTGCTGAAGGTGTTGGACGGAGCCGGTGCCACGGTCACGCTGGCTGTGGTGCCTACAGAGGCAATTATCGCCGCCAATTGCCGCTCAATAGATTGGATGAGCTTCAGAAGATCCTGAAGATCTTGTGCGGATACCGAAATGCCACTGGCCTGGCGCTTGGCGATGGTTGCAGTATTCACGATATCGGGGTTACGGTGACCACCGTTCCAGTTCCGCAAAAAGTTATCCAGCTGATTGTCAAGATCTTCCGCAGCTTGGCTCAGAGTTTGAAAGTCACTTGCTGACAGCTGGTTCGAATCGGTATCGCTGGTTCGTCCCCGGAGAATTGCGCCGGACGCGCCTTGAAAGGCGACGTGTAAAGCGACGCAGACGTAAAGAATCTTGCTGGTGAAATGCATATTGGAATGTTTGAGGTGAGTACGAGATGGTTTCTCTCCCAAACAATGTATCGAGACTTCTCGAGCTCATGATATAGCTGTGCAGCGTTGTAGACAAGGTAAACATAGCAACGCATTCCAGAGAGCGTCTGATGGCCGCTGATGGAGATGCATTCCAAAGGTAAATCATCTCTCGGTCAATGACGGATCAACGGCGGCCGTGAGTAAGGGGAAACAACGCTTGTGTCTTCCCAAGAATCGACATCCAATAGCGACGCAGGCAATCTGCCACTGGGATCTTCCATAGCCCGAGTCACTCTCCACTTCTGGGGGCTTTTCCTTGGCTTGCGGCGACGGCGACGGCGACGACGAACAGTCGGAACAAGCAAGCAAGCAATCACACGGCACGACGGAGCCGTTGTGATGGTGGTGCCGCTGCCGGAACATAGGCTCCTCGTTGTGTGGAGCGCTGCAGGCGCAATGTTGAAATCCAAGGTGCACGTACACGCTTGGCTTTGGAATGATGACAATGCAGGATCCGCTTCCCCCCGGTGGTGATAATCGCTGTCGGGCAGCACCCGGCACATGACGCTCTCAAGCTTCCGTTTGGATACTGTTGGGAACGGACAGATCGTGGCTTAAAGGGATGCTGTTGGTGAATTTCGACGGTGGCTGAACAGATCCGATGAAACGAGGTAATCTGCTCGGTTGCACCGGATGCTGTTCATACGTTTCTTGCTATTTGCGCCTGATGCTCCTTCCCTTCCACTTGTGGGGAGTTTGTTGGATGAGAACGCACCGGCTTAGTACTACTTGATGAGAGAACATTTGGATTGGCGATGGCCAGATTTGATGTGCAGTGAGAGGGCAAAATCCTTCTTCTTTCATTTGTATGACATTCACAAGTACGTTTGGGACGAGTTGATGAGGGCTGAGCTCTGACCTCATTTTCATTGAGGCTTGCATCACCCGGCTTTCCACTTCTGCTGGTGTCGGGTTGATTCGTTTGGGAGCCGAAGGCACTATTGGCTCTCAGCAAGTGGAATTGGAGTTGGGGTTGAAAGCATTTTCTGAACCCATTTGACAGGGAAGTCAGACCACGGCAGATGCGGGAAGTTCTCGCTGGCCCCTTTTTTCCGAATCGTTGGGGCTTCCAGTCTCGCAAGGTTTTTGCACGCAGAAAATCTCCGCGTACTCTGTCTGATACATTTTATGGTGGTTTGGTGAGGAAAGCCTCGATGTAAGAGAACCACGTAGCGAAAGGTCTTGCGAGAGCACCGTGGGATGTGATACGACGCCCTAAAAGGCCCGTCCGGTGTCGAACAGAGGGAGCCAGATTGAGAGGATGCCTTGTTATCAATGCTCATCGAGAGTCCAATCTGAACGTGGTGCAACTGCGGTCGCAAAGGTGTCCATCTCGGTTTGGCCTGGCAATCGCTCTGCTGGGCATTTCCCACAAATGCATTATTAGCTTCGAGCAACTCCTGTTATGATTAAGGTAATCGTATTAGATTGACAGGTGCAGCTCGTGTGCTGACAACCGTCCACCGGCGTCCACGGTCTTCTGATGCAGCAGACACGGCTACTTCTGGAAGGCGAATTGATGACGAGAGAGATCTCACAATGACTAAGTTTCGGACCCCAACGAGGGATCCAAGGGGATTCCAGGCTCAGCCGGAAGCCTGCAGGTCGCCATCACCAATTCAGAGTTCTGGGCCGACCTGGACGAGTGTCGTAGTGCGCCAGCCAAGCGCGGACCTGAACCCATCGGAGTCTGATGAGAATTTGTTAGTTTGAGACTTGTTAATCTTCCTGTCGCCTTGATCCTCGCTCGCCGGCCCAGTCTGGACACCCGATGATCCCGCCGTGACTTCTCCCTGCAGGGTGTTTCCGCACAAACGATCACGGCAGCAAATTTGGCCAGCCTCTTAGCCGGAATTCGTATTGACCAGGCCGGAAGATGATATATTTTGGAAGCTTGGTGCATGATGCATCGATTACCCACGAGCGGGAGGAGACCATAGCCCGTATCTCAATAACCTAGGCCGCAGCGCTACGCAGCCCTGGATGTGTCATGGAAGTGAGGGAAATTATCTGCGATAGCACAGAAAGTCTGAAAAAGTCATGGATCATCGGCCGGTGTGCTGCGAGGTCCTGTGGGGAGAGCCAGAGGTAGCGTTCTATCGCCAATCTTCGAGTCAAGCGTTGCCCAAATGGGTAATAGACTGTTGGGCCTTGTCGCGAGGTGTAAAAGTGTTTCGTCTTTGCCCTGACAAGTAGACGGGATGAATGGGTGGGAGGATGCGGATACTTGATGGACACCAGCCTGAGGCACGGAGATGCGAAGAAAGTGAGGGAATGGACAAGGACTGGACCGGGGAAAGGACGGGAAACAATACGGACGCTCCTGACGAGAAGAGATGAAGGCAATAAGGGGGGAGGGGGAAAGTGTGTGGTGTGTGTGTGTGCGGTGGATATGACCGAGCTTCCCATCTCAAAGGTGCTGCTGAGGTCAGATGGCGAGATGGAAAGGGGGGAGGCAATTAAGGAACAGAATGCCTTGGTCGAAGATGCAGCGAGACAGCCCAGCATGCCTTCTATCGTCAAAGCAGGCAATCCGCAAACTGCAAGCACGCAAGGCAAGGGCGGGAAGTCCACGTTTGCTGGCCCTGTGTCCTGTGTCGGGTTGACGTGAGGGAGCGCGGTGCGTGGATGGCCCCCGGCCGAGCGAGGGGCGGAGGGTGCCGCAGTACGTACCCTGCTTGCCTACCTACCTACTTACCTTACCTTACCTTACCTTAGACAGCTACACGTAAACTTCGATTTCGAGGAAGGCACGCAGCGCGCAGCACGCGGAGTGGGATCGTGGATGTACCTTTGTACCTCTGGAAGGGGGGAAAAATCCACCCGTGCATCCCTTTCCGGCCACGGCCCCCCCAGGTCACTGGTCCTTCGCTTACCCACAACTGCGGCGCTGCGTAGTGGCAGGTGCGCGAGAGGAAGCGAAAGCTGGAGGTCAATTCTTGAGCGAGCGAGAGAGAGCCCAGCACCACGCACACAGCACCGCACCGCACCCAACCCGGGCAGCATGAGAACCGTTTATTGTCACGCCGCCTGGTCTGGCGCTCTCTCGAAAATGAGACGCCAAACTTACCAGATGGATTCCCCCATAAAATAAAAATTCTCGCTCTCCCCCTTCTCATCTTCCCTTCCACCCTCCCGTTCCATCCATCGCCAACCCATCCCCATCACCGCCTCGCCGTCGAATGTGCGAGTCGCCGACGCGAAATAATCTGCCACCGACAAGAGAGACAGACACCCAGAAGAACCCGCACCGCACCGCTCATCAAAAAATCCAACGCAACGCACCGCACCGCCCAAAACCTTGCCCAGTCCATTACCCACCAGATCACAACTCGTGGCCCATTGGATGCCCGGCCCGTCCGCCACCCCATTCATCAAAGCAGCTATCTCCGACAAAGCCAACATTGCCTTCTCAGCTTCCCGTCGCCTCGCCGCCGAACTTCCACTCTTCACCCATCCTCTCCACGCTTAACCAATACTCGCCGTCACCATCCAATTCATCATCACACAACCGCTCATCCCATCTCGAAATGGCTTCCACCGCATCTGTCAGTCGACGCAAGTCGAATGGAGGCAAGGGCGGTCTCGTTATCACCCTCACTGTCGATGCCGACAAGCTGAAGCGGACCCTTGACCCCAGCTCCGTCAAGGAAGACTCGCCAGTCAAAATGGACATTGAAGAGTCGAATGGAAACAAGGAGACACAAGAAGCGCAAGACTCACCTGCCACGTCAACGACCTTGCCAGCTCCCGCTGTCACGAACGGCGAAACCGCGTCCGATTCAAATCCTGGCACGCCTGCTGGCGATGGAACTCCAGCACCCACATCCATGGGTCCTCCTACAGAGGGAGTAAAGAAGAAGGGTACTAAGCGTGGCGCTGGTGCTGCCAATGGCCTCGGGCCTGACGGACAACCCAAGGTCCGCGGCAAGCCTGGCCCCAAGAAGAAGGCAAGACTGTATGTACACCCCATATTGCACGCTGCCTGCGTAGACTGTTGTTAACAATGTCATACAGTGAGGATGGTACCATCGACCCGAATGCCCGCGGTGGTGCCGGTGGACACAAACTGGGTCCTAAGGCCAATCAAGGTGCCATCAACGCCGGTCTGAGGGCTCTCGACAGAAGCGGCAAGCCCTGTCGCAAGTGGGCGAGGGGTGGCTTCGTCCTCAAGAGCTTCACAGGTATTGTGTGGGAGGTTCCTCGATGGACGGCACCGCCCAAGTTTGTGCCGGAGTCCACCACCGACGACTCTGCCGCTGCTTCGGCCGACAGCAGCACCAAAGAGAACAAGGAAAATGACCAGATCAAGAGCGACGCCAACAGTGCCGCCAACAGCGGCGCCGATGTCGAGATGCGGAGCGCGCCCGGCAGCGTTCCGGCTAGCTCGCCGGCCCCTATGGCCATCTCTGCCGCTTCGTAACAGCAGCGTCTTTACTCGCACATTTCTTTTGTCTGAAGTCGTTGGGACGTCAAGGACAGCTCTTGACACATGTTCCGAACAGTTGGGAGTTTCAGGGTTCAGGAGGGAAAATGATTGCAACATCTGGCCAAGGCACGGTCTATACAGTCTTCGGATTGGAATTTATCACGCGGCATTAGCCCGTTGGCGTTACGGAAACACGGTATCATGGTTCAGCGCGGTAGCTGCCAAGGGGAGAACGGCGTTTGCCTGGACAGGCACAGAGTGTATACTACGAAGTTGGCGCATGCCTGAAATGAATCTCTGGCTATAGAATTGATGCCATTCCAACCAATCGGGGCACCTTTGAATCGTTTGAGTTCGCGATGCATTGTGAATCAAGGTGGCTTGACCCGGCAAAAGGAGCCGGCTGGATAATAGGTATGGTAGTGCCGAGACCCTCGGTAGTGAAAAGTCCCACTTGAGTCGGAGATGAAGCATGGATGCGAAGTGCTTTCGGCTGAGAAGCTCTGGTTGGGGAGGATTAAGACCTGAAGACAGGTAGAGCATGCGGATCAAATGCACTGACCATGGCGATTGGTAGAGCAAGCCTGGCCATGCCGCGCGGTCAGCGTCTTATTCTTTGCACATTTGGATCGAGTGCATTGTAAAGCCGTGATGATGCTGCTCGGCCAGCGCGTGTGACTGGCGCTGCTGATGTGATTCAGCGATGGCCGGAGGCATGTGGGAACCCACCATCGGCAAAGTGCGCGAAAAAAAAGCACTGGTCCCTCCCGTCATGATTCCCCCATCCAACCCGTTTGCCTCTTTGTGATGGAGGAGGCCGGGAAATGGGACGTTGGTGGTTGGTGTCGACCACGTGACATTACATAAGCTATGCTTGCTCCTGAGCTCGGATCTGACATCTAGCTGAGTAAGGTGCGGGAATGGAGCAGCCCAGACAACCTGGATGGAAAGTCGCGTTGGCCGTAGTTCCGGCAGCGGAGCACACAGTGTTCTTCACTGCGTGACGACAACGGTTCTGGCCCCCCCATTCTTTGAGCCTTGAGGCTTGCGAGTGCCTCGCTCGCTCAAGGTCTCTTTGTTCACCCCCGGTATCATCATAATGCCCACGTAGTTGCACTGTAGATAAGACCAGTTCCTGCAGCAAAAGCCCGTCATGTTTCCGACCGCAGTAGAGGATGCTTTCTTCTGGAACCGCGTGTTTCGCTTCCAAGACAAGCGCAACACACACGACAGTCCTAAGTCCCTGGGCACACAGTGAGTGGCCCAGCCAGTCTCCGATAGCACCGTGCCAATGATCCCTGACAAAGTCTCGCCTGCAGTAGGGGGGATCCTGCGGCTGCTCCAGCTGCGACTGGGCCCCTCATTTGGCGCCTCAACTGGCGGGTTAGCCTCTAGCAATGACCTGCTCTCGTGATTGTCTATAGCGGCGTCTTGCACTGGGACGACGGGTGGGACACGCTCGGTACAGGCCAAGCCAGCCTAAGCAGCCCAGCCCAGCACCTCACACCTCAACCCGGGCGCCTATCATTTGTCCGCGCGCTGGACCTCACCTATGGGCTCTCGCATAGGCACAACTCTCCACACGTTCCGTCGTCCACCACCAACCTTGCCCGGCCTGCTTTCCCTTCCCCGTCCCGTACCTCGCCAGCAAACCAACACCTTGCCGGTACCTCACCTCACTCTGTCACCTGCGTACCACCCCCGTCTCCACACAGCGACAGCACCCCGACCTGACCTCACTCAAACCCCATCTCCCGATCTTTCAGAACTGCGTTATCATGATAATCGAGCTGTCCTGCGCCGCATCTTAGCCCCCCAACCCCCGAACGAGTCGTCTTGCGCGGCTGTCTTTCACTTCCTTTGACAGACCGGAATATACCTTGACTCCCTCACCGTTACCCGGCAAACCATCTCCGCACCCATTATAGCAAGGTAGTGCGTCTCGACCGATCTGAACCTCCTTCTTAGCACGCCATTCCGAGCCCGACTGCTCGTTGGACCACCCGACCAAGTCCCGTCCCTCAGACCGACCGCCCTATTAGACCCATCCGAGACCCCCATAACTCGATACTAAGAAAGACACACAACTGCCACCGGATAGTCATCCCAAGAAGCTCGGACTGCGGCTTCTCGGGGCATTGCGAAGCTCTTGTTGCGTACGAGACGTCACGGGTGCGCGAGCAGGTCGACCCCTCTACCAACCTCGACCCCTCACCATGACGAACCCGTTCCATGGTTCTGCACATTACACGGAATCCAACACACCCACGGGAAGCTCTGGTCTTCTGCCGCGCCGCTTCTCCTACGCTTCAGTCGTTTCCGGGGCACCGCCAAACTATAACCCGCCCTACCTCTCCCACCCGGGCCGAACTTCGGTCATCTCTCAGATTCTCAACAACTCCGACGACATCACGTTCGAACCGGCCTCGGCCTACTACGATTCGAGCAGGAGCGGCGACATGGACGCAGACAGGAATGGTGCCAGTCTGAACGGCGCGTCCGCGCGGTTGTCGCGGGGCGGTGCCAACAACCTCCCGTCCTTTTCAAGGGTCTTTGATATGTTCATGGCGAACCCGTCAAGCGAAAATGGAGGACCAGGCGGCGCAAGCGGGCACGGGTTCTTTGTGCCATCGTATTTGACTGGATCGGCATACGTTCAGCGGCTAGAGGAGGCGCACTATGCAAAGATACAAGCGCAGAAGGAGTCTCAGACGGCTCAGGCACAGCCCGGCGGGAACCTGACCACGAGCGCGAGCAGCGTCAGTCTTCACAGCAAGCCGGCTTCGCATCGAGGAGTGAGTCACGACGTCATCGAGAAGGCCTCCGCGGTTGAGGATGACGAAGCGTTTCCCCCGTTACCTACGAGGTGGAACAGGGACGACAAGTACGGCGCTCTCGATATTCTTTCAGACGGGCTCGAAGTTCGGTACATTGGGCCTAGGGGCCAGACAGAGCGGGATCATGAAGCATTTAGTATACGTGCGGATAACCCGATGCCTCCGCAATGCGGTATCTATTATTTCGAGGTCCAGATTTTGTCAGGCAAGCGGGATGAGTAGGTTTAGCTGTGTTACAATCTCCCCCGGGACACAAGTTCACTGACTTGTGGCTAGTATGACGATTGGCATCGGATTCTCGGCCAAGACAGTGGCCCTCTCAAGACCTCCAGGCTGGGAGCCGGACTCGTGGGGCTACCACAGCGACGATGGCCACTGTTACGCTGGGCAGAATGGCGGCAAGAACTATGGCCCTCCATTCACTGCATCTGATGTGATCGGCTGCGGCGTCAACTTTCGCACTGGCTGTGCTTTCTTCACAAAGAACGGTCATTTGTTGGGTATGCCTGACGTATATCACACTCTCTCACATTTACCGATGACTGACTTACCTCGCAAGACACCGCTTTCCGTGATATTGGAAAAGGCAACAGCCTCTATCCAACAGTCGGTCTTAAGAAATCAGGAGAGCATGTTCGTGTCAACTTTGGCCAAACACCCTTCGTTTTCGATATTGAGGGCATGATGACGGTTAGTTCTGTCTTTCTTTTTTTGGGCCCCCACTCCACAAAACCTACTGCATCTGGGTTATCATCTCAATTTCATCCTGCTCTGTCCCCAACTGTTCTCTTTCCCTTCAAGGTACCGTAACCCGGTAACCCGTGCCGTTGGAACGTGTCCAGCACAGAGCTGCGGCGAGCATGTCCCACTTTGGATACGTGGTGTGAGTGGTGTTGGATTGTGACGCCGACATCCGAGGATCTTCAAACCTTCTTTGGGAGGACACCACTGACTCCTCTGGCATAATAGAAAGAAAAGGAACGTATCCAGAGAGAAATTTCAGAAACAAGCACAACGAGCTTAGCGCCGGCGTTGAACGAAACAGAACTGATACAGGCGCTTGTCCTGCAGTTTTTGCAGCATGATGGCTATGTGGAGACAGCGAGGGCATTCGCGGAGGAAATTAATGCCGAGAAGAAGGCACTGAGTCTTGACCCGAACGCGCCCATTGAAGGGATTAATGTTCAGGACGATGAGCATGCTAACAAGCGGCAACGTGGGTCAAGCTCTCCGCGAGGAGGAGTTCATTTGCTAAAAGATTGTAGGAATCCGGAGAGCTGTGCTGGAAGGCGATATCGACAGGGCGCTTAAGCACACCAACGCCTTCTACCCTCAAGTTCTGAAGGATAACGAGCAGGTTTACTTCCGGCTGCGCTGCCGCAAGTTCATCGAGATGGTCCGAACGGCAGCCGAAATGAGAACCGCGTCAGAGACAAAGAAAAGCAATGGCCACAGCAGTGATCTTGGCGCCCAAGCGATGGATCTCGACGCTAATGGCACCGAGAACGGCGCATGGGATCAGATGGATACTGAAGATTCCAACGAACCAGACCTCGACATCAACGAACTCGAGATAGCAACTCTGCTCTACGGTCAAGAGCTTCACGCAGAGTTCAAAAACGACCCTCGACGGGAGGTCACCAAGCACTTGGCGGATATCTATGCGCTTCTTGCCTACGCAAACCCTCTCAAGGAGAAGGACGTTGCACACCTACTCGATAGGAAAGGCCGACTCGCGGTAGCTGAGGAACTCAACTCTGCGATATTATGTGAGTCATTGTGTGCTACTGATTGCCAGTTGACTGGTTACTAATGCCAATAGTGTCGCTGGGCAAATCCTCTCGTGCCGCGCTCGAAAAGGTGTACGCCCAGACGAGCGTGTTGCTGGATGATTTGCGGGAAAATGGCGGACCAGGCGCCTTTGTTTCCTTACAGGACGTCATCGAAGATATTCCAAAGTCCCAGCCTTTCTAGAGTCTGGTGGTACGCAACAGCCTCAACGCTGCTGCTGTACAGACTTTCAGGGGTTATCTTAGATGGTACTCCACATCCCCATTTTGCTTGCCCTTTTGTGAATTATTAGAAGATGCCCTCCCCTTCCACTCTTCTGCGCTTTGTTTCTTATGATCATATCATTGGCGTCAGGCTTCGTCTTGAAGTGGGAATGGAGACTTTACGGTCCGGTTTTTGAGGGATCTTTGCATTGGCTGATGCGGCAGACGAGGTCTAGTCTACATAGGCTGGTGGGTCTCGCTCGGACGGGCGACGCCGCTGCACAAATAAATACATTCTCAATGACTTGTTCGTGCCGTCTTGCAAGGTCTGTCGGTGGCAAGAAAAGCTGCTACCGTGTTCAGTCATGCAGACGCCATTCTGGAGATGATACCCATCCAAACACTTCGCTCGCAATATGCGTGACGTTGAAATGGCAAGTCATGTTGGTATGCACAGTGACTGTAACCTGAAAACCGCAATGCCGGTAGGCAAAACCTCTATCGTACCTTGGCGAACCTGCCTTGACATGCTAATGGTATTATCCCGTCACATCTGGCCAAACGTCTATTCAAATCGTCCAAGGGGACGAAAAAGCTGGTGCCCCCTTTTACTTCCATTTTCCCTCTCTCTGTCCCCCCCTTTAATCCTGCTATTTTATACCAGGACCCCCTCGTCGTCGGGAAAACACCTCTCCAGCAACCTCTCGCGATGCCTCACGAGAATGGGGAACTCCCGGAGGATCTCCGATAGCGACCCGTCCACCCACCCAAATTCCTCGTCGAGCAGCAGGTGCGTGTACGAGAAGACGGACGCATCAAAGAGCGTCGGGCTCTCGCAGCCAAAGAACCACTCGCCATCTCCTTTTTCTGCTGCTGCTGCTGCTGCTGCTCCTCCCTTCTTCTCGCTCCCAGCCCCTGAGTCACTCTCCTCCAGCAACGCAGCAAGGGCCTTGAACGCGGCGCGCGCGTCGGCGTGTATCCTTGCTTTATCGACGACCGCGCTCCGCGTGACCTTGAGAACCTCGGCCTCGGCAGCCGAGCGGACCTGGTGCGCGAGCGTCAGCCTGACGAGGGGGTTATTGGACGCCGGGGCGATGTAGAGCCTGGAGAGGAGGTCCGCGTTCGGGGGGGAGAGGTAGAGGGCGTGGAGCCAGGCTGCGCGGAGGCGGTGGTCTAGGAGGGACTGGTAGGCTTGCTGGCGGGCGTGGAGCTCTGCCTCGGGGGATGATGTGGAGGAGAAGGAGGCCGGCAGTACGGGTAGCCGTTTGAGTGTGGTGTTTTCTAGAGCGTAGGATTCGAGCTTGGAGGGGCCGGCGATGGGGCGTAGGGGGGAGGGTGGCAGGAGGTAGGGGAGGGCGCCGGAGGGGGAGGCGTGGTTTGTTGAGGGTGCGATTTGGAAGTCTATGCCTGCGATTTTGAGAAATGTCTGGGAAAGTTTGGGGGCAGATGTTAGCTGGGTGCGGCGCGCGACGTGAAGACGGGTATAGGGTGCTGCATGTGTGTGTGTGTGTGGAGAGAGGTATCAGACGGACCTGCCACTTTAGACACGAGGGGTTGAAGCTCGGTCGGCCTCTCGGGGCATCGTCGTCCGCGACGAAGACGTATAGCGTCGGCGTGTCACCGCGGGAGGGGCTGCGGAGGGGTAAGTCGTTGGGAGGGTAGACGGCAAGGGGAAAGCGTCGGAAGAGGGCGGCGACGGGGGCCGGGACGGCGAACAGGCTTCTCCGGGCGTGGTCAGGCATGATAGCTGGCGGCGCCCGGCGTGGCTTGCTCGGCGAGGCCGGTCGGTGGTGAAGCGGGCGGGCGGGCGGGCGGGGTGATGTGGAGGGAGGAAAAGCGCTCGTATGACGCGAAAGATTGAGCCGAAGGAGTGGAGGTGCCCGGTGGCCGGAGCTCTGCGGGGTGAGTAGTGGGACGAGAGGTGAAATGCGGTGCGGTGCGGTGCGGTGCGGTGCGGTGCTGCTGCTGGCTGGTGTGATTTTTTTTGCTGCGAAAAGGACAGAGCCAGTGAGAGTGGCTGGCCTCGGTCTCGGTACTCTACAGTGGATGGGATGGGATGTATCCGTACGATTGTGCCTATCGCGATGCGCGTCTTTCTACACCGCCCATCTGCTTCGTGCTTTTGGAGGAGGCAATTTGTCGCTTCTCCATGCGAGATAAGGGGTCTTTGCTTTCCTTCCCGCTCCTCCTTGAACTTCTCGGCGCATTCGGGGACAGACAGGGGCAGAAAGTGGATGATCTGCTAGTGTGGCATGAGTTTTTTTTTTTTTTTTTTGTGGTCTCTCTCCCCTCTTCCTACTGCAAAACGGGAGTGGAGATGTTGGACCGAACCGTGGACAGTGAGTGGGTGAAGGACGCCCGTTTGGTGGTTTGGATAAAGGTGCTGGACAGCTGCAGGAAAGCTGCAGCTGTGCCAGCGGCCGTCACTCTGCTGGGAAGACGAAGCGGGTTTGCGGCGCTGTGGATGGACCCTGAATTCATCGTGACACCCCTGTCTTCCCAAATTCCTTCCCTTTCTGCCCTCATCACCGATGCAGCTTTTGATTGATACTATATGACACAAACCAGGTGAGGTTCAAAAGTGCAGCGGCCGGGGTCCATGACTACTCCGACTCTGGAGATTTCAGCAGACTTGGTCATGAGACTAGAAAATATCATGTGTCACAGGCCGGGAAGGCATGGGAGTGTCGCTCAAATTCTAGAGCGGCCCTCTGAGGCGATGTCGGCGTGTCCCAGCAATGCCAATGGTCCTACCCGTACGTAGCGTGCCTTCCGTTGGTGAGTGGCTCCGGATCAACCACGGCGAATTCCAGGTTCGAGAGCCCTTCTAGGTAGTGAGCGGGGCGCCCTTCTGTTCTGGAGCCCGGGGTACGCAAGGTGACCCTCGGTATCCGTACTTTCGGTCAAATTCCACGCCCAAATGGGCCTCCCGCCGTTCGGGTTTTCCGCCTCGGGTGGTTGCAGGAAGAAAGCTGACCCGCCCGCAGGAACAATGCCACGACGACACCACCCGGCAAACATGGAGCCATTACCAGGAAGCCAGAAAACATGACGGGCCAGGAACAGCCAGGCGAAAGATTGCGCGACTCGTGCAGAAGATGCAGGTGCATGCCCCAACAGCGCCGACGCTATTACGAAGGACGGCCCATCGCTCGATTCCAGGAATCCATCCACACCTTTTTTTCCCACGCTCTGGATCCTCGATGAGGATCCTTTTTACTCGACGCATGCCGAGCAACTCCTCGGAGCGTTGACTCGAACACTGGCGAGCTAATCGGAAGATGAGGCCGTCTACGAAGCGTACACCTGCGTCGTCGCTACCAGCATTTGCGGTTGACCTGCCACTGGCTACTAGCTCGACTCAAGCTGCATGATACTAGAAGATAGGCTAGCAGGAACCTTTCCAGACCAAGCGGTTTTCGACATGGTCGTCCGAGACTATGCTGTTGCAAGACATCCAGACGGTTAGACCTTAAACGAGGTTGCACATCTGGCTGCTGGTACACAATGCTGGAGGGCCATGTTCCGAATGCTGCGCTCCACGATGGGAGGGAGTGTTGATACTGGGCCATTAAGGGAAGAAAAAAACCGAGACCCTAGACAAAGGCATCAAGGCATGAAAAAAAAAAAATTAGCCATTCTCCGTCATATGGACATTGGGTGATTCACAACCTTGGATCGGAAGAGAGTGGTCCTATATGAGCATCATTCTGTGTTACAAGCCGCCTCCCCCCGGGGGATTCTTATGCCGAAGGTATTCCGAGTCTGCGAGCCTCGCGTTTGGCTGGAGCGATCAACCTCAATGGAGACTGTTGGCGGGGCACGCCGCAATGGCCATGGGGAATACCTTAGTGTTCAAAGTGGGACAGGTTTGTTAACGTGGGGGGTCTCCGTCCCGATATTTTCCGCTGTCGAGCCAAGAGCCAGAGGGCCCCAAGGCCCCCAGAGGGCAATTATGCCGCTAAGACGAAGCAAAGTCGGAAAACCCAGCGACGGGGGGTCGGACATGCGCGTCGACGGTCGACCGGGAGGAAAGCCGCGGCGAGGCGCCGAAGAAGCTGTGTGTTGGGATAGAGGCCCGAAAAAAAAAAAAAAAAAACGGATGCACCGTCAATATCATTCGGTTCTTCTTCACATGTCTCCACCGAAGCCGGCATTTCCTAGCGCAGGCTCTCGTGGCTCTGAGTGTTGGTCTTGACTTGGTTCAATCAGGCTCCATCCTGCTAGTGATGACCGTCGCCACTTCTCCAGGCCCAGGTTTGCGTCGGTATCCACGCGACGTACGGAGCACAGGAAGAGAAAAGAGAAAGACGAAAAAAACCTTGCGCCAACTGCGCACAGCCAGCTCGAGGAATGCGAGGCAAGAGGTGCCTGCTCCGTCGAAGAGGCAAGGGCTGACGAGGACGACGTGTTCAGCCTCCATCATTAGGGAAGGCAGAGGCGGGGGAAATCACAAGCAAAAATGGAAGGGGCGTCCTGAATCGAGAGCTAATACATATTCCGTCGTTTTGAGTTTCTGGGCACTCGCATAATCCCCGGCTTTTTGATCAAATGTTCGACAGTCAATGCTTGTGATTTCCCCCTTCTCCCCGCAATCCCGTTCAAGATAGAGTTCAGCCCGCATCAACCCAGCACCGCGCAACCACCTCACCTTACCTGTGTATTCGGACAGCAGCAGCCGCATGCACAGTCGTCACTCTACAAGATGTCTAGCTAGTCTTGCCGTTTTTGACGACGACAATCCTTCGGGTGGGATACTAGGTACCTTCTCCATCCTGGTCAAGCCTGTGATCGAGTATCTCGCACCGCATCGCATCGCAACTTCCGCCTCCACCTGCGTCTCTCAGTTAATCCGTCCATTCGCCAGAGAGGAAAGCCATTCCGCAACAGGGCAGGGCAATAGGTATCCGTATGATGGACGGCCTTGATGGAAATGGGCACATCAGCACACCCAGAGCGCAATCTTGGTTTCTCCAAGTGGAGCACAGCATGTCATCGTTGGGCTGTTCTCTCCCTCATCCTAGGCCGAAATCGAACGAGGCAGGCTTCCGTGCATTGGCTCTTGAGCTTCTTTCCCAGGATCACGCAGCCAGGGGGCGGTTTGATGCGATCCAGTGCGATGCGGAGAAACGGCCCTGAGTCTCTCGCTAACGGCGCAAAAAGGGTTAGCAGGTGGTAGGTACCGATACATGGAGAGCCGAGGCCATCACCCCCATACGCCTAATCCAGGCCCATGTCCACAGGCCAACCTGCCCAGTACCAGCTACCAAGGCACCATGACATGCCGCCTTCGAACTTGGCCCTACCCCACACTGCGAAACGCTTTGCCAGCGAGCAGACCGATCTATCCGCCGCTCATGATTTGCCCCTTCACCCACTCGTCACCGTCTTTCCCCGAACTGCCAGTCTGCCACTGCGGTCGCTCGAGCCGCTGATCCGCAAAGACCCTGAAAGCCTTTTGCCTTTGCTGAGTCGCGAGACGAGGTGCAAACCCATTCCCCCCCTTGCCTCAGATGGGGGAGAGAGGTTGTACCGATACTTGACAAATGGAGGTCCTCAATTACTGCTTCTGGCGACGTTTACCGCGAGGCTTTACGCCTGACGCTTGTGCCTCTGCAAGTACCCCCCGCAATGGCAAACATCAATCAGGCTGCTGGGGAGTTGATCTGGCTGGGCTATGCTGGGTCGTCTGGGTCGTTTTTGGGGATGATGGATAAGCATGCGCCGTTGTCTCCTAGATGATGCAAGAGAGAAAGCCGAGGATGTAGGCGAGTACACTGAGGGAGAAGCACTGAGGAAAAACAAGCAGCTTGGGGACGGAGGTTCGGCGTCATAACAAGCTCGTTCGATCCCTCCACCTCTTTCTTCGGACCTAGTATCGCGGTCCCCAGAGTTGGTCGGGTCCAGGGCATTGAGCGTCATGGATTAGACGGCGGGAAATAACGTGAAGACGTACATACGCAGCGTCGTCCCTCTTTTTCTTCCTCTTACCCGCCGAGCAGAGGAAGAGGAGGAAGAAAAAAAAGAACTGGGGACAAGATGGATTCTTCAACCGCGGCTACTCTCCGTATCCGTGTACTTTGGCAAAGTAAATAACCCAACCCGGACAGCCATCTCGGTCTTGCGTCGGTAGATGGGGACATAGTTCAAATTCTTTATCCTCGACTCGCCCACCCGTAGCTTTTCTGGCCGGCCTCTCTCCCACACTCCTCCCACGCTCCTCCCACACTTTTCATGTTCGACACACCCACCCGTGCCCCTCGTCTGGATCAAAAGCAAGTCAACTGGACAGCCCGCAAACCAACCCCAATCAAAGTCAAGCCCATCACATCATCACTCGCACACCCATACAATCCCGCTCGAGCTGCCCTCTTAATTACTCTCCCAGCCTTCGTTCGGCTCTGAATCCTACCTACACTCGAGCAAGGAAACGCTGCTGCTACTGATGCTACCCACCCCATCTCGCGTTGACTACCGACTCACACTCGCCTTATTCTGTCTTCCAGGCCTGGCTCAGCTGCTACGCTCTCGAACGATATCCCACACATAAGAGTCGCAACATCCCCTCCGCGCCTGACTGTGGTATCGTCGATCCCCCTTCTGCCTGTCTCACTTATCCTGCACAATCCATCCCTCCCTCTCTACTCGGCCAGAAAAAGGAAGAGAAGCTTGACCCGTCTCCGTTCGGCTATCTGCCTCTTCTCGCTCGCTCAATCTATCCACCGACTCGTTGTTGGCTTGTTACCCGCTGCCGGAGCAAGGGTTGGTTATCCGCAATCGCGCCGAGTTCCAATATTGCCATCCAATATTGTTGCAAGCAAAGACAAGCGGTCCCGCAATTATAGCCTGTCACCGACAACCCAGGGTCGTCCCACGATCACTTTAAACCAGCCGCCGGCCTCACCCACACCCCACGCCTCACGGGATCCCCGCTGCTCGTCCTTGGTCCTGCGAAAAATCTCAGACACTACTTTCGTACTCCGCACTTACCGTCGACTATCCTTTTCTTTTCACAAAAGGAGAGCAGGATCTTCCACACGCTCATCTATCGGACTTTTCATTCCATCTCCTGCCTTTCACCCCCGCCTGACATCACCTGCTTTTCAAGTACCTGTGCTTTGGGTCTCACAAAAAGAGTCAAGATCGGCGCTCCGAAATCGAAGATCTGGGGAATATAATACCACCAACCACCCATCGCCCTTATTCGGACCATTAGTTCCTGGCCGTACACAGAATCATCCCGTACTCGGATATTCCAATCTTCTCTCGCCGTCGAGGGAATACTATCACCACCACAACAACATCTCGAGATCTATCGCCATCAACCCTCCACACCGCCCATCATGAACGCACCGATCCAGTCACCCAAGCGCCAGGACTCCACATCTTCCATCTCGTCGTCGTCTTCGCACATGTCCACAAACCAAATGATGGCGCCACCCCAACCCAACGGCCAGCAGCCCCCTTCAACCGAGGCCTTCCTTCGCGACTTCACCCTCGTCGCTGAGGCCGCGAAACGTGCCCAGATGGCCGTCATGATGCGCGACTTTGAGTCCTGCGGGCTGTCATAGAGGGAGAGCATTCTGTCGTCGCGCAAGAATTACGCAAAGAGTACGAAAGCGATGATGGCCCCCGTCATTTCGGGAAGCTTTTTTCTTTTCTCTCTCTCCACTGGCTCAGGCCGTCTTGCAGACGAACCTTCCGAATCATCGGATGACGACCCCGCTGAAACACAATAACGGGTCCGAAGGAAGACCGAGGCACCGCGCGACGCTCGCCGGAGTCGGGGCAGAGGCGAAGGCAAGAGAATTCCCGTGTCCTACCGAGCCGACACTGAGACTCGCCTCCCCCTCGCCAGATTCAATCGCTCGAGTGCCTTTGTCGTTCCATTTTGCTCCTTCTCTCATCATTTCCCTCTCACAGCTCACTACACATATTTAATCGACATGGAAGTCTATGGGGAACTTTATCGCTTTCGCATTCTTCTCAATGATTAGAGGCGGGGATAGACAAAGCTTCATCTCATTGGGTTTTCTTCATGACAAACACACAAACACAACACTCACATTGGCGTATACGGACAAAGGGGCATCATTGCATTGCGGGACCGAAGGGAATGCGTTTGATATCAACTACTTGGAAAGGAAACTCTTTGACATTACACGGCGTTGGGAGGAGGGAAGGCTTCGGGCATTTACCACGACCCGTTTGATTTGGATTCCGCTCACCAGTTTATCATTTTCCTGTACGAATACCACCTTGGCGGCCAAAGGTCTTACCTAGATCTTTTGCATTATACCTAGTTAAAGAAACAAAACCAAGTCTCTTGGTCTTTTCCAACATTGATTATTGTCCAGATTGTAGTCAATCTATTGTGACATGGCCGAGAAACTCACGATCCATCGCGGTTCTCTCTATTTCTCTGTCTACTTCTATCTCTCAAAACTCTTCCTCACTACCATCATCATCATCCCGAGCTCAAATAACAAGAACCCCCTTTTCCCATCACAAAAAACCCTCACAACTTGGAAGCCAACACAATTCCCCCATCAACAGTAATAGTCGCCCCCGTAACAAACGCCCCCGCGCGCCCGCTCAAGAAAAGACACGCCCCCGCAATGTCCTGCGGCGTCCCGATCCGCCGCATCGGAATCTCTTCCTCGATCGTATCGCGCATCGTCTCGAGCGTCGCCTTCATCATCTTGCTCTCAAACGGGCCGCACGCGAGGGTATTGCTCGTCACGCCCCTGGGACCGAGTTCCCGCGCCAGCGCGCGAGAGAGGTGGTGCAGGCCGGCTTTGCTCGCGCTGTAGGCGTAGCTCGACATCAGGGGCACGCGGAGGCCGTCGACGCTGCCAATGTTGATGACGCGCGCCGGGTCGGCGACGGCAGCACCACCGCCACCACCACCGGAACCGGGGGAGGCCGAAGAGGATGCTGCCGCCGCGCCTTCCAGCAGGGGCGCGGCGAGCTGGGTGAGAGTGAAGACGCGGTGGAGGTTGAGCGTGAGCAGCTTCGTCCAGGCCGCGTCCGGGTAGGTGTCAAAGGCGTCGCCCCACGCGGCGCCCGAGTTGTTGACGAGGACGTGAAGCTTTCCGTTTGTGCGCTGTGCGAGCTCGTCGACGAGGCGTTTGCAGTCGTCGAGCTTTTGGAGGTCGGCGGGGATGGCGAAGCACTGGCCCGGACCCTGGGCGGTGAGGGCTTTGGCGGAGGCGGCGCAGGCGGCGCTGTCGCGGGAGGAGATGTAGACTGTTGCGCCGTTTGTGATGAAGCCTTCTGAGATCATGTAGCCGATGCCCTTTGCGCCGCCTGTTACGAGGACGTTTTTGCCCTGCCGGGGAGAGAGACGAGGTTAGGCCCTTGTTTTTCTCTCTTTCTTTCAAGGTAGCTCCGGAAGATGGGAGATCGAGAGCTGCGGAGGAGGAGGAGGAGGAGGAGGAGGAGGAGGAGGAGGAGGAGGGAGCTTTCTTACCTTGACATTGAAGAGGGATGCGGCGTCCATTGCTTCCGGAGTTTCCACTGTTTGGTGAGAGGAGGCTGGGTTTTTGCTGTTTTTTACTTTTGAACACGGCCAATCCACATGCGTCAAGCAGCTTATAGTCAGTTTGAGCGGCGGGCCGTGGAATATACTGTATGGGAATGAAGGATATCTGAGGTGGACGAGAATGAAGAGGAGCTTCGGCCCAGGTGAGACGAGAGCTCCGGTCGTCTGAGCTTCCCGTCGAATGAACCGAGGCTCGTTTGGAGGGGTGGTCTGGGCCGATGGTCCGATAAGGGGTACATTATCCACCATACAATCCAGGGTTACGAGGCATGTACATCGCATCTTCGCTGCGAGAAGTGGACAGTCAAGGGCAGGCCGAGATGCGACGTTTGGGAGCTTTGGGTTCCCTACGTCTACCTCCTCCGTGAACCTGCAATCTTTCGTCCTAGGCATTGTAACAATTACTGAACACTGGCTTCCAAAGGGTTCATCTCGCATTATGGGCTTCAGTAACAACGATTACTCATCTATCTAATGAAGATGAAAAACTATGCTAATCTACCGAACGTGTCTGATCGTCTCGATTTACTATCCGTTGAAAAGTCTATTGTCATGGTCGTCTGATTAACCCGCAACCACCAACGCCATTGCTCAATTTCAAATCCTTCTCCCATGCTAGCGGTGAAGGGTGATGCTGCCAGGCTCAGAGTCCTGCTATGTATCCGCTGATCTTGAAGATCCATCCGCAGAGCAACCAATGTAGCACATGCACTACCCAAGTGCAACAATCCGAACGAGGGTGCGCGATGAGGCAACAACAAGAACGCCAAGCATCCGTCCATGTTTCTGGACAATTACGCGCGCGAAGACCCCTCAGTAAGATTCCCGAATTACGACGTCGATGACCTCGGACTGCGCTTTCTCATAAAGGTCGGCAGCCTCGACGGCTTCTCGCCGCTCTCGGTCGTATTGGTCGTCTTCTCCGGCGTACCGCCCGCCCCGGCGGCGGCAGCGGCGGCGGCAGCGGCTTCCCTCTCTTTTCTGGGAGAGCAGCAGCAGCCCATGGCCATGTGGAGGATGGCGGCCAGGTCGACAAGGGCGCTGGCGAGCCACATGAAGACGAACATGCGCACGCCAAGCACAGCGTTGATATTGAGCTCTGACTGCTGGGTGAGAGCGATCTTTGCACCGACGCTCATGACGGTGCCGATGATGGCGGCAACGGTGACGAGCAGGCCGGTGATGGCGGCGAAGAAAGCGATGGGGAGGCTCCACCAGCGCGAGCGCATGACTAAGGGCGTAACGATGAGGAGGGCGGCGGCGAGCGAGATGCCCGAAATGAAGAGGCCGAACATGACCTGTTGCCCGATGCGGAGGATGTTGAGGATGGTGGTGACCTCGGAGGGCAGGGCGATGGTCGCGCCCGCGAGGAGCTCGTTGGTCAGGATCTCGATGGGGTTGAACCACCACATCCGCTGGGGGGTGGAGCAGTACGTGACGCCCCTACGGGTATCGTGTTAGTATGTAGGTTTCTATATCTTTGCGTGTGATAAAAGATATCTGGGACACTCACTCATCGTTGTAGCCTTCACAAAAGTTCCAGAGACCGACTTGGTAAAAGTCGTGAAGTCCCAGACTACGCGCTACGGAGTTGAGGAGGACGGCGTTGGCCGAGGAGAGCGGGATGATATCGGAGACATCGAGTTTGAAGAAGTAAATGTCTGTCAGTACAGGCTTGATGGAGGTGTTGCCGATGATGACGAGGATGAGGAAGATTACGGCGATGAAGTAACAGACAGCGGCGGTAATGGCGCTGTTCCGGCGGACCTTGGCCATCGTGAGGGTTGGGGCGTCTAGGATGTTGAGATTCGGGCAGCTTTGGAGGAGAGCTTTGAGGTCGTCGTCGCGGGGCAGGCTGGGCTGGACGTGGAACCAGATTCTGGGACCTGGGGCTGATGGGGTACAGATTACGGAGTACTGGTGTGTCTCCCCAGATATCTCACGTATACGTGAGGATGAGGGCAAGATGACGCGGTAAGGTACCCAGAGCTCTCTCTAACTTTACCGATGGTCCGGAGAGGTAACGAAAGGGGGCCTGGAGATTCGGGGAATTCGACCTGTTGAGCTACCCAGGCGGCCGTAACCGAGACGCCGCAATCCAAGAGAAAAAGCGTCTCAGGCCAAGGGCTATGGTGCGAAGTAGGAATCGGCGCTACGTGTGCAGAATCTCTGGCGGAGCGGAGAGGAGACGGGAAGCAAAGAACGCCAAAAGACGGATAATGACGATGAGCGTCAGGAAGGCTAGCTTGGGTCCACACGGCAATTTTCGTCAGGTGTCCGTAGATCGAAAGGAACAAAACAAATGATTCCAGGCCAGGCCGGAACCGTAGATTTGATGGAGCCCCCCTTGGTGGTTGGCAAGGTTGGTAAATACGGGAAGGGCGTCAAGGCAGCAGGGCCAAGACACTGGGGCCAGACAGATAGCGAGACTAGTGTAGATAGACCAGAGAGAATAAGCAGAGTCCGCGAGACGACCTGAGTTGGCATAAACCCAGGCGTATCGCTGCCCGGGGGTAGCTTCAAGGTGAGGAAGGCCCAGGCTGTGTTGGGTGAGGGTCAGAGATAATCGGACAGGGAGAATGACGTCGTAGCAACGCGGGCAGCTGCTACCCTTTTTTTTGCCCCTTTCCTTCTTTCCTTTCTTTCTGCTGCTCTGGCAACTTTCCTGCATTGGATCAACCCAGCGTTTTTTTGCTAAGGTAGCGGCGCGCCACGGCTAGTGCGTCCTAGGTGGGCTGGGCGTGAGGCATTCCAGGTTGTGCGGTGGAGCCATCCACCTCATGTTTCCAAGCTCCCGTTCATCTCCGTTTCGTCCCAGTCAACAAGTCACCCAGTCACCCAATATCGAAGGAAAAAGCATGCTCAAGTTTCCACTGGATGGCTGAACCACAGAAACTCCAAATTGTTGGCACAGACGAAAAGAGCCCGGCGACCACAAACCAGTCAATCCACAGCAGCAGAGCCATAATCTCTTCCTCTTCTCGGGGCGTCAAGAGAGAGACATACCTAGATAATAGCCTAGCTGCATACTCCGTACTGAGCAAATCCCATGGTATCGCTGCGAGGTACGTAAGTACATTCTCCATCCACAATGGGATCCAATGGCCTTCAATTTCTGTTCCCGAGGGGCCGTCTAAACGAGGTCGTGGCCCCATTCAGCACCGCCCCCAAGGAGTCCAGCCAACCGGGCCGTTGTGTCACTTTCCATGCCGGGCGATCTGTAGCCTGTAGGAAACCAAACCCTCCCCAGCTGAAATGGGATCATCAAAGTTGACAGCGGTTACTAAGAAAAAAGGAAGTTAGGCAAGCCATTCGAGAGGAACAACAAGTCAATGACAGCAAACCAGATGCGCAGACACTGGCTGTGCGAGGTACGATTCCAATGGGTGGATCGTTGGGTAGCGCCGCTTTCTCCTTGTTGCACCATCGACCCGACTCCCGGGCCCCGTACGGATGTCCCCCGTCCCGCTCTGTGCCTCCTGCATCTCTGCATTTGCAACTCCTACACAAAGCTATACGCGTATTGTGCTTTTCCCGCCTTGACAACATCATGCTCAGGTTTGTCCGAGGAGGACGGGGCATGGAGGGGATTTCATTTTCTTCAGGGACTAGCTGGGTCAGAAATAGTTTTAAAATTCCCCGTCGCAGCACCCCAGGGTCACAATCCCGGCAAGACCCAGATGTCTTGATCTAGTATCCTTACATAGTATAAACAAACGAAATGAGGTGGACGGCAAGTGTTAAGCCTAAAACTCTGTTTTCTTCTTCTTCCTCTTTTGTCTTCATGATCGTCCTGTCTGCCTCAGTGGGATGGTCATCGGCACCTCTTTCTTTTCAGCTTCCTGGATTTGCATTTTGCAATAGGAGGAACATTGGTTTCTTGATTATTCCCAGGAGCCGCAAGAAGACAAGGCGATCCTGCACGCGCGTCCGTCCCCGCCACGCCGGCACAGGAGCCGTTGATCGCCAGGGATATCCGTACATGCCCCCAGTCCTTGTTTCTGCGCTGTCTTTTGCCACAGGCACAGCCGCAGATGTGCAGTAGATAGAACGGCGCGTCCAAGACTCAAAATGCCGCCCCTCCGTTGATTTCGTTTCGTTTGTGGGCTGCTTCCAGTCTCTGTTTTCTAGTCTCCCGACATTCATTTTCGTCACCTGCTGCTTTACGAGATGTGATGGGTGCAATGACATGACTGCATGACCTTGTCCAGCTGGAGCTGCCGATGAGATAACCAGCAGGGTCCCAGCACATCCCCAGTGATCCTCGCAGCAGCTTGCGGTGTTGGTGGGTCGTCTCTATGGGGCTCAGTGCTCCTATGTACCGCCAGGTGGGTCTCGTCAACGGGCTATCCCCTGCCAGTTTGGTCCCATTTCCTACGGTAGCGCCGTACCTTAGCGTCGTATGGGCTGGGGCCACCCTCGAAGCAGAAGAGTGTCTGGGCCACCCCAGAAAAAGAAAGAGAATACACAAATATTATGTCATAGCCAACGGGGCTCAACTTGAGTCGACATTGGCACCAAGGAAAGTAGTAGGCCTTTGTTGCTGCTGGCGCAACAGTGGCACTTTTCCTCTCCTGTCAAATCTGGACGTTCCGCCTCTGCCGTTCGTGAAGAACGGGCATGCAGAAGAAAAAGGAAAACGCGGGCTCTCCTTTTTCATGCTACCGTAGTACCTTAACGTGCTTCTGCTTTTCGGCGGTATTCGCTCGGGGATCATCATCGAAACTCTCTCGTCCGATAAGCGTTTTTGACTTCTGTCTCCCGTCCCTCGCTCAACTCAATTCTCTCCCGAGGGGCGCGCAGTGGCCACTGCGCCTCGCTGCCATCCCTGATCCCGAATACATACAACCCATCTCGAACCTAACACCAACCACCCCTACCAACACACGCGCACATAGAGAGAATACACCACCACGACTCCTTTCGTTTTCTCGGCCAGATCACCAACAAGTCCTCGCCGAAGAGGCTGCTGCGCCCAGTATGACAGCATCTCTCGTTGCCCTATCCATCGGGCTGTTGTCCCTCTTCGCGACCCAAGTTGCCGCTCAGGAACTTGTCAGCACCAGCACTTTCACCCTTTCCAACACCGACGATGTGACCTTTCTCTCGGGAACCAAGACCGTCGCAGTCACCCAGCCTAGAACGCCAACGGGTCCCTACGCAACCTACACCTCGAGAATCACCCTCACCAATGGAGACCTTTCCACCATGACCGGGACCATGACGGTCACCGGCAACGTCACCCAAACGACAACAAACTCCGTCGGCCAATCTGTCGTTATCATCTCGGGCCAGACTTCTGTCGTAACGTCCACCATCACTGGCAATGCCACCCAGAGCGAGACCGCCCCGGCCGGCCCGACCAACACCCGGCCCTGCAACAACTATGTCGAGTTCTGTGACCGCAAGTACAGCAATGTCACCGAGGTCGGATGCCACAACTCCCCCTTCGTGCGCCCCGGGAATTCGGCCTCCAACCAGGCTCTCGACGTCACGGCCCAGCTCAACGACGGCATCCGCTTCCTCCAGGCCCAGATCCAGTGGCCCACCAATGGCACAGTACCACACTTCTGCCACTCTTCCTGTGATATTCTCGATGGTAAGCTCCCCAGAACAGGACTCGTACTCGCAGAGCCGCAGCTAACGCATGGCAGTCGGGCCCATCACCGAATGGCTGACCACGGTGCGTGAATGGGTCGCTTCTCACCCGTACGACGTCGTCACAATTCTCCTCGGCAACGGCAACTATTCCACGCCTGACTTATATGCCCCCTTTATTGAGTCAACGGGAATCCTCCAATACGCCTACCAACCCCCATACCTTCCCATGAGACTGGAAGACTGGCCTACTCTTTCCCAGATGATCCTGGGCGGCAAGCGTGTCGTCATGTTCCTGGACTACATGGCGGACCAGCAAAAGTTCCCGTGGCTACTCGACGAATTCTCCCAGATGTGGGAGACCCCCTTCGACCCCATGGACCGCAGCTTTCCCTGCACCGCCCAACGCCCGCCCAACCTGTCCCAGGAGGCCGCCCGCGACCGCCTCTACCTCATGAACCACAACCTCAACGCTGAGTACAATATTTTCGGCGCGTCCATCCTCGTACCCGCCGTCTCCCTACTGAACACGACGAATAACGTGACCGGAAATGGGTCCCTCGGCGGGGCGGCCCAGAACTGTACCCGCGACTGGGGCTTCCCGCCCAAGGTCCTCAACGTGGACTACTACAACTACGGCGACCCAGAGGGCTCCGTCTTCCAGGTGCAAGCGAAGATGAACAATGTCACGTACACGCGCGAGTGCTGCGGTAAAGTCACCGGCGCGTCTACCGGAAGGCCGACTGCTTCGATTTTGGTCTTGGTTTTGGCATTCGCCTCCGCCCTGCTGCTGGCCTGAGCGATTAACTGTTAAATAATGTCTTTTGATAATTTCGGTTCAATGATAAAGCATGTCAGGCGTTCTTGGGGTGTTTATGCATAGACGGACTACAGGACCAGTGGATGTTCAATCTGAAAATGGTGGCTGTTTGGGTTTGGCTGCTAAATGAGATACTGTAATGCAAGACTACCACTGCATATAAATTTCACTGCTACAATATCCTGAAAAGACCTAGATCCTTGGATCCTTGCTTCTCAATGTGATGGTGGCTGCTCTATCGAAAGCCGTATCATGGGCAACATTGGACATTAACTGTGGGGGGGGATGGCGATTCAGTTCATCAACCTGGTAACATTACTACTACTATACGACTGAAGGCCGATGTTCTGCTGCCCATAGAAGCCCATTGATCCGGCCACGTGGAGATGTTGATGAAGGAGAGTGATTCGTTTGCCCCGTATCAATGAACCAATCCCTCCTGAAGATATTCGGATGGTGGTAGCTGTTCAAATGGCTTTTGGTCTCCTATCATAGCAACATGGATTATGTTGAGACCATCCGTATGTTCAAGGTTGTTTTCCCTGTCTAACGGGTAATTAAACTAGGTTGCTTTACATAAATCTGTTCTCCTTTGTCTCATCATCTACGCATACTTCCCCATTGCTGCGCTCGCGAATCTTGACAGCCGTATTTTCCGGTCTCTCAAGGGGCCCATGCCTGTGGTCCGACACCGTTCCTAATGTCGTAAGCCATTGAATCAGTAATCCTCTGAAAAGAGGCCGCTCAATTTGACGCAAAATCTCCTCGGTACACCGCCTTCGTATGTTCTGGATGACAAGATGGCATGGAATGTGAATCGAATGACGGAGGGAAAATCCGATTAGGGGATCCGGACAATGTCATTAATACACACATCTCTATGAGGCAATCAAAATCCGCTCCCCATAGAATTGGGGACGTGTCTCTACTTCGGCTTGGCTTGTTATCTTGACAAGATCTCGCCGGTTCCGCACCTGCAGCTCGCTTCACGTGAGTCTGGCACTACGGGGGCATTTACATGCTGAGGGGTATCAGAAGGAACTCTGACTACTCAAACAACTCTACTTCCCACTCTCAGGTATACAAAGGAGACGCAAACTATGAGCTCCTTAGACGGCGTTCCCCGATTGATACGACGTGAAATGGCGGTTCAATGTCTACATCAGATTTCCCCATCGACAACGCTCAACGTCTGGAACTTGGGGCGAGCTTTCTCAAGCCTAGACTGGGCCGGGCGCTCATGGTGCCGCTGCCATGGACCGTCTCGACGTCCACATTCCACTCACCTACATAACGGGAAAGGTTTGATATTACATAGCCTCACAACCAGGTCATATAAAAACCGGCAATTCCCTCCGGCTCGCAGCGCCTAAATCGTGGTGTGACTCACTCTAGGGTTTTCGTATCGCCATCAGTAGGCTTACCCGCACCATGGTAGTGCTCGCGGTGTCGAGGGCAGCACGTTTCGCGTCCCCGTTGACTCATGGCATATGGGTTGATGATCTTCTTTCGGCATGTCCGAAGCAAGTATTCGTTCATGGATGTTGAAGGCTTTGAGTTGCACATGGCGAGGTAATAATGTGGGAATAGAGTGAAAGTCGTGGCTCATGTTGATCACTATGAGATCCGGCGCGTCGATACCATTTAGAATCCAAGAGCATCGCAAATTCTAACAAACACGAGCGAAGATGCATTGCTGTTACCATTGAGATCCTCAACTCAGTCGTCCAAGTATACATGATCGAATCTTGATAGAAAGTCTGAGACTGAGTATGGGAGCAGCAGTACAGAGTACCGTGGGAGACGACCAATAGCCCTCTGCAGTGCAATGAGAACCATTAGTTGGGTATAGTATCGATTTCGCTACAGTGTTGCTTTGGCGACATATCTGTAGCTTCTCAGAAATGACACTGTCAAGAGTCTGCCAGCCGTCAAAGGCAAAAGAGAGGCCTATGCAGTGGGCATCACATCTCTGAAAGACAGCAGCACCTCTGTAGCCGTCATCTGATGCAGACCAATATCACCTCAGTATTAGCCAGGTATGTATAAAATACAGGAATAATGAAGCACAGGTGGTAAAAGGGAAAAGATACAGTCTATAGCAGTTTTGTTCGCCTTGTGCTGTGAACCTCTGGCTAGTTGACTTGTAAACAACGAACGAGCGTCAGATGCCTCTGTTGCTCGACACACAAGTGCCATTCGAGTCATTGATCGACCAATGACCTTGATTCAGAGCGATGGGTTGAAGGTGAGATCACGGTGAGATATGTTCAGGAAGGCTGTTCTTTATGTCAAACCGCCAGCGGCCCGTTCTCGAATTAAGCCGAGATAGAGGGACACGATTACTCTTGAACCCCATTCGATGGATTTAATTTGACCAACAAATCAAAGGGGTCCTTTCAGACAGAACTGAAGAGGGAGAACGACTCAACTGAGCAGGAATGATGAAGTTGGATTGAAGCGTTGCGAGATACGGTTGTCTCATGGAAAACGGACTGCGGGCGTGACAGTCGGTAAGTACAGCTAACCCGCTACAGCGACGAATGAACTAAACAACATAGAAAAGGAGAGGTTAATGGGAAACCTAGTAAAAGAGAGCCAAAAGAGGAATTACTTGCGGTAAAAGACAAAAGGAATGATCAGTGGGAGGCTTGAACTCCCGGCCTTGGCATTACATGACATTTCAGGTGAAATATTAGTACCACGCTCTAACCAACTGAGCTAACCGACCAGCTTACTAGCTGTTGTTGTAGGTAAGTGCCGATTGTGGGCCTATGATCCTGTCCTTTCCTTTGCCGAGGCCAGCCGACGCACCCACCACCGAATCACCCGCTTCGCGTGGAAGAACAAGAAAAGTCGAACCAAACTATCGATACGGACGGATACAAAGGACGATAGGGTACGTAGTTAGGGCAGCTCAAGTTCGTACTTAGCAACACATCTTGACCATATGACGGCCATGTGGCAGCCATGTAAGAAGCCCGTTTCTTGGATGAGGCTCGGTCGACAGGGCTTGGGCCGGGATCAGGAGGAACCTGGAAGCGAACGGCCTCGAACTGTCACGCCGTGTTCCCACGGGCAACTGCGTCGGGATGATTTCCTGTCCGATTTCTGACCTTCCCCTGTCAGACAGACGGGTCAAACAAGTCTACTAACGCTGGGCCGTGAGACATTTCGCTACCTACTTTATGTCGCGGTGACAGGCGATGAAATGCGATGAAGTGCGATGAAAGCAGGCCGACTATCGCAAGCACGGAAACGAGAACAACAAGAGACAGCTCGCTCGGTTTCATGCCCCGGCAACATTCCGCGCTGCCAGGTTTTAAGCGACGCCCCTGCGAGCGATCCGGCGCTGGGGGCTGAATATAGCAAAGGCATGCATACCGATAATAATAGCTATAGCGAGTGGCAGCCTCAAGACTCAGGTCTCTGTCTCTTCGTCTTGCTCAGCCAGTCACCTTGGAAGGCTAGCTGCAGCCGTTGCTGCAAGACGGCGTCAGATCAGGTCCGGCGGCTGGGAGGCGGGGAGGGGCGTCGACGACTATCGATTTGTCCTGCAGGCCTGCTGCAGGTTCATTGCAGCAAACGTTGGCTCATAGGTTCGTACTTTGTAAGCTGCGGTCCGATGTTCCATGCAATGGGATTGGGAGGGAAAATCTCCTCCCCCACTGTCAGTGCGACGCTTAATCTGGACGGGGGACGGAGGACAGGCACGACCAGAGGCATGCCATCCGAAGTTTGTGACCACTGACACCCTTGTACCCGCAGGCCGTTCGCTCGGAGGTAACCCCTCGTGCATTTCCCTGAGATTCCGGTTGGAACGAGATTCCCATCATGATATTTTAACTTGAAAGACGGGACATTGGTCGACGCAAGGTGGGCAAGACACGAAACGTCAGAGTCTGCAGCTCGGTGCAGTACCTTGCTTAGTTCAGATATACGAATCGAGCCTGCTGTTTGACGCCGGTGAAGGATCCCTCTGGCTGTCTGGGCCGTCATTCATCCTCACCACGCATCTCACGCCATTCGTCCAGTCCTCACTCAGCCTTACCACGCCGGTCTTTCCCCTGGAGAGACATGCCCGCCGTACGGAGTACAGTCCTTGACTTACTTCACCACCTTGGTTCGCCCGGTGGCAGGCTAGGTGGGACCCCATGCTGAACTCCTCTGGTCTGCGTCTGCAGACAACATTCATTTCCATTTTCTTCCTTGCGCCTAGCCCAATCGCATCTCCCCCACGAAAGCGCACCCCCAGCAGCCCTACAACCTCTCTACTCAGCTGCCCCAGCATCTCAAATCCCTTAGGTTTCCCCCCTAATTATTCCCTGAGCTGGCTGGGCAACTAAAAGACCGAGATGCCTATCTTTCCGTGATCAGTTTGCCTTCTTAACTTTCTCTCGTCTTTTCGACTTTATCGCTCGTTACCTGTCCTCCTGACGCTCGCTCGCTCGCTCGCACGCACTCCCAGCTGCCTTATCTTGCGCACTTACACCAACCTCGCCACCTCGCGAGTCGCGGAGCACCTCGCCCAAGTCCACCTTGACAAGGGCAACAGAAACACTTCCGATAACGACGACGACGCCGTCTCGAGATGAATACGCCGTAAACAATGACGCAAAACAGAGGCTTTGGTGCGTCCTACCAACCTCCTGACGCTGCCGAAGAGAGACCACGACTTGCACACCAAAACTCCCGCTTGTCCGACGTCAGCGACTTTGACAGTCGTTCTTACGACGGGTCGTCCGCTACAATTCGTGGGAGGGATTCCCTGGTCTCGCTCCAGTCCTACTCTAATCACACCTCGCCGTCACCGCACGAATTAGACCAACTTCATCGACGACCCTCGACGACTTCCTCGTGGACCGCATCCCTTTCGTACACTGGTGCTGCTGGGTATGCGTCTTTGCCTCCATGTTCCGGCACTGGTTCTAGAACATCTTCTCACTTAAGCCGGAATGTCGCCCGCGCAATTTCGCGACGCGGGCACGATACCATACCCGAGGAAGAACATGACCTCTCCCTCCTGCGCTCCGCCGCACCCATAGGCCATTCGTCGCCGTACGAGTCGGTACCGGACAATGAACCCATTTTCGATGTAACTGCTGCGCTTGGCCCGATGGGCTTTCAAGACGACGCATTCCTCAAAAGATTGCAGGAGCAGGAGGCGCGCGGTCATCTCACCGGCGGTCTCGGAGCGGGGTTCAGGCCAGATACCACCATCACGGGCGAGGATCTGCTTTCGTCGTCGCCTTTGCCCAAGAGGTCCTCCCTCACGCGATCTTTCACTCGTCGCCAGAAGCTAGGCCGAGCAGCCACGATCAAGGACCGCGGTCAGGATGAGGCCAATAAAAGAGGAAAGGTCATTGAGGTGATCATCGACGACACCCCGGAGGAGGCCACTCGGCGGCATGTAGATCAGGTAGATCTCAGCGTCGTCGCGGGACCGAGCATCATGGGCGACGATGCTAGTATGCGGCATGCTACATTTCCCGTTAACAGGAGCCCAAAGACGCAGATTTTTTACCCGCAACCAAATTGGAAGCCCTTCTCGATGAGGTGGCCGTATCTTACCGCCTTAATCACTCTGTCGATTGCATTAGCCGTCATGGTCGAGTTCCTCTATCAGAGATCCCAGACTCATCCCCTGGTCAAGTTCCGAAAGCCTGCCGATATTCCGGGGCTCGAGTACTTCGCCGTCAAGTTCCTGCCGACGATCCTCTCCGTCACGTATGGCGTGTTGTGGCAAGTCACCGACTTTGAAGTAAAACGTCTCGAGGCGTATTATCAGCTCTCCAAAGAGGGTGGCGCACTTGCAGCCGAGTCCATCAACGTTGACTATGTCACCAGCCTGAGCTGGGTGCGACCCATCCGAGCTTTCAAGCTGCGGCACTTTGCAGTCGCCGTGTCTTCTATCGCGACCTCCCTGGCTGTGTCTCTGGTGCCCACCTTTGGCGCTGCGTCCTTTGTTTTATATCCCGACAGGCTCGTACGACTTGCGGACTCTGATGGCGAAAAGGAAATCAAACTCAGTGCAGTTTGGTCGAGGCTGCTGTCCTCCACTCTCTGTGTCTGCGCACTTTGTGGCTGCGTTCTCTTATTTATCCTCCAGAGGAGAAGATCTGGCCTGTTGGCTGATGTAAAAGGCATTGCAGGTCTTGCGTCCATGGCGGTCGTCAGCCACATCCTCGTCGACTTTGCGGACCTGGACGTCGTAAGCCACCGCGATATTCACGACAAGTTGAAGCACCGCCGTTACGTACTGCGTAACGCGTCGCTGGCCCCCGACGACGAGAATCCCGTGTCATCGCAGGATACCGACAAGTACCGCGACGACCACCTGTCGCTGAACCCTCATCCACGGTCCTTGCGCCTCGGTGGCTTCCTCACGTTCGTCATCGGCATCGCCCTGTTCACGGGCTTCATCCCGGTCTTCTTGTTCTCCAGCGCCAGCATCATCACGTCAAATGCGCCATGGGTGGTGACCGCCTTGGCCGTTTGCATCAAGCTGGGTTGGGGAGGCCTGGAGACTGACATGCGCATGATGGAACCGTATTATATCCTGTCAAAAAGGCACTCTTCGTTCAAGACGCTCACACTGGACTACACGGCGATGCCGTTCGCCTTGATGCCGTTCCATGCCTTTCTCAACGGCCACACGCTCATGTTCCTGGTAGGGTTCGGCAGCATGATTGCCGAGGTCTTGACGGTATTGCTGACCAGCCTAGCCACGGTCGTGGGAACCGAGTTTCTCGATGTCGCCTACGCGCCGCCGGACCAAAAACCTGCCGACCCGGACCTCGGAGGCATCAACGCCGGGCAAGAAACAGTCTCGTCCTTTTGGATCTCGTACGGCCTGGCGACGTTTATACTCGTGTACATGGGCACGGTCGCGACGATTGTGTTCCTCCGGCGTCGACATCCATTCCTGCCCCGGCAGCCCAACACCATCTCGTCGCACCTCGCCTTCATCCACCAGAGCAAGATGATTTACGACTTTGTCAACACGGCGAGGATGAGCAACGCCGAGATGACACGGTACCTCGAGGGTCTCGGCAAGACGTACGGGTTGGGCTGGTTCGAGGGCCGCGACGGTAAGACGCACTGCGGCGTCGACGAGGAGGAGCTGCTTGGCTATTATAAGCACGGCATGGACTTTCAGGGAACGAATAAGCCGTGGAACCAACAGTGGGATTCGTATGATTAAAGACACATGGCGAGATGGATGAAAATGTTGAAACAACGTCTGGGTGAGTTGGATGGCTTATGGAAATTTTCATTCAAGCTGCTGCATGGAGATGGATTGCATAGACGGACATGCACGCAATAAAGGTGAGACGTTTTTCTTCCAACCTCAACGGACGCATTTCAGGGAAGCAGGGGAGTTTAAGGCGTCACATATTATGAAAACGGCGGGATAGACGTATTTGATAATATCTGGCTGCATGCGGGTTTGGGTTCATGGGCTGGTTAGATTCTTGGGATTGAGGAGTTTTTTCCGTAAAGGTCTTTTTTACTTTTTTTTTTGGCTTTGCAATCCGGCAATCGTGCGTGTATGCCGCATGCGTATCATTGCAGGTTGATTGGATAGATACGGATAATGGAATGTAATATACTCTGGCCTTGCCTAATCAGAGTTGACTGGTGAATTGGGCACCAGAACAAATGACTGCCATTGAACAGCGTTATCGAATTGATTAGAGAGAGAGACACACACATCCAGCCCGGTAGAATGGTTGCCTGTTGGTTGCCCTGTCGATCCCGTGTTAGTGCAGCGGGAGTGGCTCGCCCCCATCGCCGGTGTTGGTTGCCCTGGTGTTTCAGTCGTGAGGTCAACGGTTGGCATCTCAATCAACCAGTTAACATGCCATGAAAGTTTCCGTACCGCAACGACCGTCCCAAAAAAAAAGATTTTATCGTTGGAATTTCCTTACGACACGGTTCGCGGGCGACGCTGACTTCACGCTGCAGGAAATCATGCACAAACCTTCCCTACCCTCCTGTCAAGCGGCCCTGTCAAGGCTAAAAATGAATACGCTTTTCGCGGGGGCAGGTAGTGCACTGCGCAAGACTTCCGCCTCTCATCACTTGTGACTAGTCTGTATCCAGGTATGTAATGGATACACGAGCTTTCTGGGTTCGTGAGAGGAATCGGTATTCGTAGGGCGTCACGAGTATGTTAAAGCGTCGTCGGGCCATTGATCTGCGGACGGACGAACCGGTTACGAGACGAGAAGCACCTTCCGTTTCCCGGGTTGCTTATGTATCATGTATTCGTACGAATGTACTGATTGCATGGACCTTGCGCGCGCAGCATGACATAGATTAAGGTTGTCGATAAATGAAAATAGAATTGCAACGTGGGAATATTGGAGAATTGTGTTCTTTTTTAAACTCTACGGCTGGCGGAACCTGCCGCCTTGGAATCAATCTTGCGAGAGGGATAGAGGGTAAAAAAAAAAAAAAAAAAAATAAATAAATAAAAAAAAATTTTTTTTTTTTTAAACTTTACGGTGGGGGGACCCGGCCGCCTTGAAAAAAAATTGGGAAAAGGAAAAAAGGAAAAAAAAAAAAAAAAAAAAAAAAAAAAAAGGGAATGGAATACTCCGTATGCTGCAAGGAATTGCCAATATTGGAAATTCCTCTAGGGAGTCCAGAGTACAGGTTAAAAGATTCCAAGACATACACGGCAGTCGTGCTATACGACGACGGACGCAAGGAGAGAGGTGCGGATAGGATGCAGGCCACACAGCCTGGAGATTGATGAGCGATTAAGGGAAACTTCGTGCTTGCTGGTGCCGTGACGAGTGGGTGGATTATGTGTCGTGTTCCCACATGGAATGTTTATTTTGGCTAAGCGATTGGAGACGGGTCGTTGCAACACCCCAGGAGGATTGTGATTTTCAGCGCAACACACTCCGGGCCCCGAAGCACGCGTTGCTAGCGGTAATATGGCAACTCCGGCATTCTAACAAGATTAGAAAATGTGGGCTTTGCGGAGAAGGGAGCAGCGAGGGAGATGCGGATTTGTTTCTGAGTGATGTTTGATGTGCGCTCGTCTAGAGCGAGCCGGAACACGCTCGAGGCGAGAAATCACAATTCGTGGCGATGCACCGAGGATCCGCGTCTCGGAGGACCAACAAGGGGGGGGGGGGGAGAGAGAAAGAGGACTGTGCGAGGGAGGAAGCCAGGCGGGTGAGAACACGGTTCAGGCGGCGTTGCAATTGACTTCTTCGCGGGAAGCCTGCATACTTCATACGACCTAGGAATGTACCTTGAAGTTGCACACAGCCTCTCGTGCCCAGACACGCAGCTGGAATTGAGCACAGTTGTGATAATCATTCCTGAGAAAGTCTGTAAAGGTAGGCCGGCGGTTCCTCAGCCCATAACATTGCACGCTCGTCGATCGTCAACGTTAGCTTTGGAAATCTTGCTGATCCATCGTGGGCCGGAACAGTGGTGCAGGTCGCTCGGCTCGGTGTGCCGCGGTGTGCCGCCATCAGTGTGAGAAGTCATAGTGCTGCAGGACATGTTACAGGGTGGAGGCCGGCAGACGACAGCCTCAGTTACGCGTTCCCGCCAGTCGCTCTCTTTCTTTCTCTTCTTCTCGAGTCCACGGCCTAATGGACGGTTGAGTCTCACAAGTCGCAGCCAACCGCCTTGGGGCAGCCAGGCCAATTTAAGACGTCTCAGGCGCGTGGTTCCCTTCTCCTTAGAAACGACCCGGCCAGGTTCTATGCCGTTGGGACGAAACCACATAAGCCGGGGGCAAGCATTTGCGACGTCGAGCCTGTTCAGTGGGCATTTGGACTGGGCGAAGACTACTGAACCGACGCACTCGCTCTCCCGGAAGCCGGCTAATCAGGTGTGAATGCGCAAGATACCACGGTGTGGCATGGTCCGCTGGAGTAATGCGTACGTACGCGTGCCCTTTGGGAGAGAGTAATTGTGGCAGTGCAGTGAATCAAGTCGATGAGAGAAAGAAAGTCATTGAAATGAGCTGTGGGTTAGCCTTTTCTTCGGCTTGGTCTAGCGCGTGCCGCTTCTTCCTCTCTCTCGTGTCTCTTGAGGTCTTGTCTGATGTCTGAGCCTAGGCGGCACCCAAACGCCCCGTGTCGCGGAGGTGCTTGAGATGAGAGCGGGTGAGGGAACATGCCAGTGGCAGCTCCCAGAGCCTGTTTGGGTTTCTTGGAGGCTTCGTCTTGAAGCTCGCAAGGCTAGGACAGATTCTTGGAGAGTCTTGGAATCCTTCGGAGGCCCGGGACTGCGAGATTAGAGGCCTGGACTATTCCGTTGACAGCAGTCATTACGAGAAAGGAGAGGCTGGAGGGCGATGGATGACGATGCTGAACTGGATACGCCGTGTAGCGCGGCGGGGGTGCTATACGGGAGCGGGCGGGAGTTAATTAGTACCTGGTCAGCATTCGTGTCTGCAGGCAGCGTCTGGGGGCTGGATCAGGAAGCTGAAGAAAGTGGAATATGTAGACTGGGAAAGGCGGGAGACGGGAGGAAAGATGGGACGGGGATTTGGATGAATGACCTTGGTGGGCTTTGAGGCTTGGCCCTGCAGATGCCGACCTGCAGGTAGAATATTCGGATGGCGGAACGCTGTAGGGTCGAATGACGCTATGATTGCGGGAGTCCGCCAAGTAGGACGAGGATGAGGATGACAACGACGAACGACGATCGTGTCTGTGTTGTCGGTGCTAATGTTGTCGATGTACCGGTAGCGGCACGTTATACAAACTACCTTGGACAATATGCATTGGTGTAGCAGCAGGGATCAGTTTGGTCTACACGAGCTGTTTCGTCAATCACGGCTGGAAGACAGATGATGTTGATCTGCCATTCCCAGAGTCGATGCTTGGAGTGTTTGCGTGAATTGTCGTCTTGTTTCTCTTAATGAACACCCGAGCCGGCGTGGCATGTGTGGAATTCGCCCTGGCCCGAAACTCGTAACCGACAAAAATACATACCTATCCACGGATGTGCACTGCGGCAACAGCAAGCTCGTAGTGACAGTGGTACCTATTGCTTGGCTGACTCCTACAGTGACAGACAGACAGACGGCGTTTTGCGTGTTCGTCTCGTTCGTCCCTGAGTGGCTTTACGCGCCAGAGGCTTGTAGGTCTGTTAGGGTCAATACGAGCTGAATCCAGTTTTGGATGTGAGGGTACGGAAGAGGTACTTTGATCCGCTACCGAATCACGGGCAAATTGAAGTAGAGTCGCTGTCTCCGAGTTGGTGCCTTTTCCAGCCTCGCCAAGCCATATGTATCAGAAAGTACCTTTCATTCATCCCATTGCGCGCCGGTTCGCTTCTTCCCTCCTTCTCCGTTCTCTCCCACCACTTAAGCAGGGGGGGAGGCGGGGGGGCCAACTTCCAAGAATCCAAGGTACATCCACACTTGCCAGACCGGCCGCATCCTCGACGACGCACCACCGTACTCCAAAATTGAAATTACGACAGCCTGGACCGACACCAGTGACACCACCACCCCGTACCGTCCCTACCCCTGTCCCCTTTACTACCCACAAAGTGGCGCATCCACACTCCAGACACAAGTCAATCCACGGGATTCCTGCTGTCGGCCTGTCGCTCTCCCTCTGACCCTCTCCCATCCTCCCAACCCCGTATTCTGGCCCTTGCCCAGTTTCCAGTTTTCCCTGAATCCGAACGTCTTGCACACTCGACTGGGACCCAAGGACCAAGGTTGCAGCCAGCACCACCACCACCACACCTGCAGCGCTATTCAGCGACCACCGGCGCCTCCTTTCATCACTCTTGCCTTCCCCGTCCAGCCCTTTGCTTGGCGATCTGCTTCCCTTTCCTCTCCCTTCCTTCTCAATTTCCTTTTCGCAACAAACAACAAAACCTCCAAATCCACCCATCCTCAAACCGACCCCTCCGTCGTGTCATCACCTAACCCTGCGACCAACGATTGATTCGACGACAACGACAACGGCGACGACACCAATATTCCCTTCGCTTCTTCTATCGCCGACTTCGAGAGGGACGCACTCATCCATCCTCTCCATCGCTCACTTCGTTTGCTTCGCCGGAATAGGAGGATTGACAGGAACAACCACCACGCCAAACCTGAGCTCAATTCGTCGGCAGATAACCTTCGCTAGCACCTTTCCCCTGCCACGGAAAAAAAGGCCACCCGTCGCGAAATCACCACCCAGGTCACGAGCTCGACCAACTAGATCAATCCCTTCGCTTCTACCGAATTATCTTCTGTCATCAATACCGTCTGGAACGACGTCAACCCCCATGATATTCTCGATCTAGACGGCTTCAGACTCCCCGCAGTTTCCGCGCCCCATCGTCTGCTACCGACGACTTCGGACTACAGTCGAGCGGATCACTTTACTCTCACCTAGGCAATTTCGACGACCTACCACCACGATGAGGTTGTCATTCGCTAAGCCGTTGCTTCTGCTCGGCACCCTGGCCAACTACCTCACGACACCAGTCATGGCTGCTGAGCAGTTGCTGCAGTCAAACTCGCTAAATACCTGCCAGGATGATTCCAGTTTCACAGCCAGTCTGTTCAATGTCGTCTTTACCCCTAGCAATGGAAGCGCAGCAATCAACATTGTCGCTGTGTCCTCTGTCCAGGGCAGCATTGTCTTTGACATCTCCATCTCGGCTTACGGTTACGAGTTCTTGAGGCGCACTGTTGACCCCTGCAGCATCAACCTCGCTGGTCTGTGCCCCATGACTGCTGGAAAGATCACCATGAACTTCAACCTGCCTGTCAGCCAAGATGCTGTTGGCCAGATTCCCGGCATTGCCTACAACATTCCCGATCTCGACGCCACCGTCCGTGTCTTCGTCAACTTGACTGGTACCTCCAACAGTGTGGCTTGTGTTGAGGCTGACATTTCCAACGGAAAAACTGTTGACTTGGTTGGTGTCAAGTGGGCTACCGCCATCATCGCCGGCCTGGGACTGATCTCTTCAGCCGTTATTTCTGGTCTCGGCCATACCAACACTGCCGCTCACGTCGCCGCCAACACGCTCTCCCTCTTTGGCTACTTCCAGTCTCAGGCTATTGTTGGTCTCACCGGCGTTCACCTGCCTCCTATTGTCCAGTCATGGACTCAGGACTTCGTTTGGTCTATGGGTATCATCCGCGTCCAATTCATGCAGGATATATTCACATGGTACCAGCGGGCTACCGGCGGAACCCCGTCAACTCTGCTCAACTCACTGACGACCACTTCCGTCCAAGTTGAGAAGCGTTCCTTGGATTGGGCCGTCTCTGCTGCCAGAATGGCCAAGCGCGGCATCTCTGGGGGTGCCTCCATCATCGCCAAGAGAGCCAACATTCAGCTTTCCTCCGGCAGCTACATCGTCTACGGAATTCAGCGAGTTGCCTTCCGAGCCAAGATCGAGTCGACCAACCTTTTTATGACTGGCCTGTCCTTCTTCTGCGTTTTCGTCATCTTCACCGTTCTTGGCGTTGCTGCCTTCAAGGGATTCTGCGAGTTGGCTGTCCGTCAGAAGTGGATGAACAGCGAGAAATTCCTCGAGTTCCGCAACGGCTGGTTCACTGTTTTGAAGGGTATTCTCTTCCGCTTGACGTTGATTGGCTTCCCCCAAATGACGATCCTTTGCCTCTGGGAGTTCACCCAGGTTGACTCCGCGGCCGAGGTGGTTCTCGCCGTTTTCTTCCTCTTTGGCATGGCCCTTACCCTCGGATGGGCTTCCTTCAAGGTTATCAGAATCGCGCGCCGCTCCGTGGCCATGCACCGGAACCCGGCCTACATCCTTTTCTCGGACCCGCAGGCCCTGAACAAGTGGGGCTTCCTCTACGTCCAGTTCCGCGCTTCAGCATACTACTTCATCGTTCCCATGCTCGGCTACACGGTTGTGAAGGGAATGTTTGTCGCTTTTGCCCAACGTAACGGAACAATTCAGGCCATCGCCTTTGTCATCATCGAGGCTGCGGCTCTCATCGCTGCCAGTGTTTTGCGCCCTTGGATGGATAAGAGCACCAACTCGTTCAACATTGCCATTTGCGTTATGAACTTCCTCAACGCCATTTTCTTGCTCATCTTCTCAGACGTTTTTGGTGCCCCGGCTCTGGTCAACGGTATTGTTGGTGTGGTCCTTTTCATTGCCAACGCAGCCTTCGCTCTGATCCTCCTGCTGCTCGTTATTGTCAGCAGCACGTTGATCTACTTCCGCAAGAACCCTGATGCTCGTTACCAGTTCATGGCCGATGACCGAGCATCTTTCATGAAGTCCCAGACTCAGCTCAACACCACGACGGAGTTGGACGCCCTGGCTGCGACTGCCCGAGGTGACAAGGCACACTACAACAAGGGACTCGACCTTGATGACGACAATGAGTCCATCTCGTCCGAATCCATGCGCCGCCGGGCCGACCCCTCTGGTGTTGCCCTGCCGCCGTCAACTGCCCAGTCAGCTGCGCCATCTCAGCACTCCCTGCAGCATCCTAGAAGTCAACAACACGGTCAGGCGCCGCACTCACCAGTGGATCCCTCAGTGCCTCTCTTCCCAGCGGACAACCACCATCCTTATGGACAAGGGCCGACTAGGACCCCGAGTCCCTACAACGGCTCTGCATCAACTCTCGGTGCCAATAATCACAACCAGTACCGCAACCAAAACAACGCTAGGTAAGAGGCCAAAGGAACAAGGGACAATTGAAGTCACCGCAGCTAACTTTCACACAGCCCTTGGCAGCGTGGTGCCGGATATGAGCACTAGATATGACACGACATGATGTTTGCCCGCTTGGATGGGAGATACCACAGTCTTGGGAATAATGTGCCACGCAACCTGGCCGGTCTTTGTGTTGGTATTCTGGGCAACCCACACAGTTTGGTCACATTCTCTCGGATACACGAGGGATATTGACACAAACCCAACACCAATCAGCCCAGTAATGATGTGCCAGACGTGAAGAGGAGACATGAGCCCTCACGTCGGGTTATGACGCGATGCATCACAGTATAGAGGGAATGATCTCTTCCTTTTCTTTTCCTTCTTTCATCTCAGTGTTCCACACAACATCTGTGTCTGGCATTGAGGACGGCGTCCCGAGATCACGGCGTTGATTTCATTTTTTGCTTTTACGGGGTCGCCGGGCACGCTCATCAGGAGGATTGCTGCGTTGTACTGGATTTTCTTCACTTTGTAAATAAGTTGCTGTTGACAGGGAAAGGATATCTCTCCAACAAGGACAGCAGCAGTGGGATGGGTCGGGCTGGGAAACTGGGAAAGGGGTTCAAAAAGGGCTAACTCTAGGGCGGAGGTGGCAATCCATCCGTGCCAAGGTCACTCAGCTTGGAACGTTGCGAGTCCAAGGGATACGATGAACCCCATGACAAGGAAAACAAAAAACCCTCACAAAATAGTTAATGAATCTCTTTGTTACCAAAAGTCTCCTGAAAACCCAGTCATGTCTCGGCTGATACGATGCGAACTCGGCAACTCTTTTGCCGAGAAGACGTGTCTATCGACGAACGAGCAGGCCATGGATGAACAGTGGTGTGAGGGCAAAGGCCACGACTGGTCGACAGTGAGCAAGCCGGAGTATTAACATTGTTTGGTGACTTGTCCTCGGCCGTTGTGTCGCAGAGATCAACAGGCGGACAGATCTCCGACGCAGAAGTCTCTTCATCAGTCCCAATTAGAGTTTGCTAACGGGTAAAAGGCAGAGACAAGGACTGTATCCTCGGCCGTTACGGCGGTGGCTGATAACCACGAGAGGGCAGTCGGGCAAAAGTTTCGACGTTAGTCGAAGGTTACCTGTCTCCCTAGCTCGCCTGTCAAGGGAAGGGAGGGGAGGGGAGGGGACAAGATGAAGCTCTAGGTGTGGAAGAGGGATGGGTGATCTTGGATTGATGTTGAGGGGGGAGGAAAATCGAGTCCATCCGCAGTAGTAATCTTTGGCCGACGGCCGTTCTGGACCCTTGTAGACGGAGCACGATGGAGCGACGGGCCTATACAATACGTCCGTACCGGAAGGCCGGAGGGGGTTTCTGTTATCCAGCTCCGAGGGGAGTAGTGTAGGTGAGGGAGGTGAGGGTACCTCGGTGAAGGTGGTGTGGATTAGGTGTGGTGGAGAGTGGAGAGGCCGACGTGGAGGAGCAAGAGTACGAGGATGAGGGGAAGAGGATGAGGATGAGGATGAGGATGAGAGAAGAGAAGAGGGAGATCAAGGTGGAGCGAGTCACAGAGGTTGCCTATCATTCATTGGAGTGGGTGGCACAGCCTCTGTCCAGCCTAACACGGATCCGGAGATGGGGATACGACTGCCTTTTCTTTGTCTGTATAACGGTCATTGATTTGTGATGGACGGAACAGAAGGTGTCGATCGGTCAGCCCGCGCCGTCCTTGACAAACTGTAAGAAGGGAGGGGTGATGTAGGAAACATCGCGCGACGAACGGATGATGGAGCTGGGTGATGGACGTTGGGAGCGGACGACCGGTCTCTCGAGATTTGTGTAACATCGGATGATGTCGAGGTAACGAAGTCCAGTTTTGGCCGTCGGGTGGTGGTTCAGACAAGATGAGCCGACGAGCCTTCAACGCATCTTGGCATCGCGACGTTGAGAAAGAAACAGTCTTCTTGGCCCGGAATCACGCCTCTTGGCCATCGAGACCCGCGAAAGAGGGTGCAAGAGGCGGATGGTGTTTGACTGAGCTATTTCCAAAGTGGAAACGGCAAGCGAGGAGGGGGTGGTCTACCTGGAGGGGCGTGAAGGAAGCCATCTCCAGGTAGGTCTAGGACGATGGACAGAGCTCCCTATTCCCAGTCAAAGGGCGCTTAGGAGTCGAAGCCCCCCAAGCTTGTTTGCTGGAGACGAGGGCGTCTAGCATCTCAAGGCGGGCGGAGGGAAGAGCGGCCGACTGTGGGAAAACATCTTGTGGTTGCTCAAGCTCCGTACCCTCTCGGAAACGACAGGGCCGGTTGACCAAGGAGGCTTGTGGCGCGGTGGTTTACCACGGCTTGGCCTGTAGAGCTCATCGTGAGGCTGCACATGCAGGGCTAAGGCAGGTGGATCAGGACCCGTAGAGCGGCACATGCAGGTGCACCTGCTTTGGCGTTTTCTGGGGATGGTGTTATTCCCTACCTCTGAACCACACTGGCAGTCGTGCCTGACAACGTGTGACGCGTCTCGGTAGTTCCAGAGGTGATGACAAGGATGGTCGACGGCGCAGTCTGCCGCTTGATTTAGAAGTCTCGAGGTGCTGTCAGGCCAAGATAAGGTTGTCATCTAACACATCGCTTCACCGACGGTCTGGCAATAAGAATGAATGTCGCTTGAACCGGCCTCCAAATCGATCCTGTGTCAATTGACAAGTGTAGTGGAGTAGCAAAAGATATCGCGGGGATCCTTCAAGGCTTCGACATAAGATCCTCGGGATGTCTGGCCGGTCTTCCTGTGGCTCAAGGTATTTGGAAGCTTTGCTCCTGGCGGCCGCTTGGTTAGTCCAATCACCAATCTGCCGGGTTGTTTGGCAACGTCAATGGGGTCTGGTGTCTGTTCACCCGCGGCGGCGTTTTGGGGGGGGGGGGGGGTCGCGCTGGGGTGGGCTGGGGGGTGCAGACGTCGACGTGTGTGGGTGGGGGGGGAGGGTGCTGGGGGGTGGGTGGTGGTGGCACGGGGGGGGGGGTTTGGGGGGGGGGGGGGGGTTTCCGACCAGCATCTAGTTGTCATTTTTGGCTGATCTAAGATTCGTGATGTCGTTCGACCTTGGGATTTAGATAGGACATGGCGGATAGACGCGCGAGCTAGCGACGACAGACGCGTTGTACGCCCCAATATCCCGAAGACTCCAATCTCACGGACAAAATGGCCGGAGAGATGACGGTCTTCTTGGTTTCCGGCCATGCCGCCGGCTATGCCGCCGGCTTTTCCCTGGAGATGTCAGGCTCGTCCGAGGAAGATGAGGCTTGGCTAATCAGCCCGAAAGATGGAGTGTAGGATAAACTGTGGCTCGTGTGAGATGGCGGCCGCCACAGTCGGGCTGAGGGTGAAGAAAGAGGATAGTGTACGGAGTAACCTGTGGACTAACTTGTTCATCCTGACGTTGGGCTGCGAGGCGCCAGCTGTCATGACGGCGAGGGCTGAGGGCGGACACGGGAAGACTTCCAAACGTAGGATGGCTGCTATGGACCAAAGTACTTGGCTTTGAGCTGGCGTCTGGCCCCAGACTTTGCCTGCCCAGAAAATCAGTAGTCGAAAGGTGTAAAAGAGCAGCGTCTCGGATAGGGTCCGGAGTAAGACATACAGCTTGACTGACCGAGAAAAGATGACAGAGAAAGTCTGCGTTCGTCCGGATTCGGACGTGACAGGAAGGTGCCCACAGATCCCGCACGGCTTTTGAAGTTGGCTACGGAGAAATCCATAAGCTAGTCAGGTAGACAACGACAGAGCTGTCTCCGGAAAAAATGTCATTGGCTCAGGAACGAGAGAAAGACGCCGCTTGACCAAATTAAGGCGCTCGTAAGACGATTTCTTTCCTTTCCGTGTATAATTTCTACTTTAGTTGCGATACAATGGCTGATAGACGGTAGAGATACCTTGATGATCGATGAATTCTGATCATACTCGACCCCCGAGAACTCGAGAGCATCGGCATGAACAGCGCGAACGGCGGTGACCATTTGGAAAACATGAAGCCTTCAGCAAGAACAGAGAATCAGGATGGTCGACAATACCTACGTTACCTCGTACATATCCCACTTCGGATCTCAATGACGACATTATGGGCGCACATTGCCTGTGAGGCAACAAAATGTCACTCACTTGCAGTTCTTTGCCTGAAATAATTAGAGGATCTAAGACATCGTCAACAGAACGTGGCTCGCTTTGCAGGGTTGGAGGATTCGGCGTTGCGCGGCTCCTTTGACATATATCAAATTCTGTCAGCCAGTGTCTTGCTCCCTTTCTCAGTCGCCTGGACAGGGGTACATTTCCTTGATAGTGATGTGATAGTCTAGGCTGCGCGGGTAGAGGTGCGCGGGTCCCCAGGGGTGGGGGGTGGTTCTCGATCCCTCGGATGAAGCGAGTGAGACAAGGCTCGCGATGGCAAAGAGTTCGAGATCTTGCGCTTGCTGTGGCGGTTCGGAGTGGTATCAGAGGACGGAGCTCGTCTCTCTGCTGCTTCCGGTTGAAGACGGAGCCTTCTGCTAGGCGGCTACGGCTGGGCAGATGCGTTGGTGTTCCCGCTTCGCGGCTACGCGAGACCAGACCCATACAGGCACGACGGTAACTATCGATAACATCGCACGAAGATGGGAGGTCTTTTTTCGCTCACGATGTAGTTGATACCTGCTTTCAGTTGGGCAACAGACGTTGCGAAAGGGGTCGGGGGAGTCGACAAGGTCGAGACGCAGCGCGGCTGCGGCGTACGGCCGTGGAAATCAAGATACAATAACGTTTTCGGAGGGGTGTGAAGCGTAGACGATGGCAAATCTGGACGCAAGAAGACTTTCCCGATTTGAGCAAATTATGCGAGTGTGTGATCGAGCAAGCGAGATCGTGATTGTGAGAGGGACGGAATAGAGAGAGGCTCAAAGCCAGCGGGTGGACTTCGCGCTGAGACATGGATACGCGAGACTGCGCCCTACTCCGTCATGCTCCTGGTGCCTTTCGATTCTTGGTTTAGTGCGGCATACAGACAGCCCGGGCATTCATGGCGAGCTACGAGATTCTGCAACGGGGATCTTGTACTAGCTTCCAAGAGTCGGGGTCGGCACGCGGGCAGGCAAACCGGTAGACTGCCTTGTCAGCTTGTGGCTCTCTCTTTTCCTCTCTTGTTTTTTTTGTTTGTGGCGAGGAAGGGAGGCGGAATGGAGACGTCGTTCTCTCTACGTCCTCCTGTTGAGGTAGTGGGTGTGACACTGAAGTTCAAGTCCCAAGTCCCACTTGCTGCTAGGGTAGCGAGGGAGACGTCTTGGAGTGTAAGTGTGGGTGATAGATGAGACCGAGAAGTGCGAGGTAAGGCTTAGCGGAGAATCCGGAGGGCGTCTGGCTGAGGTGGATGCGAAAGCCAAGTCTTGATGGGATAAGAGGACGAGAAAGAGGGCAAAAAAGCTATCTGTTTGCGGCGATTTGGACCTTTAAGAACGGGGAGACCTACACAGGCTAGCCCACACCCCCTTGCTCCACTCACATCGAGGTGGGTTATCATTGCCCCCCTCCCAGCCCTCTTCTGGTATCTATGGGAAGTCGCTATTGAATTCTCTGGGCCTGGACCTCGCGATGTTGGGTCAGGCGCACTTTCTGGCCCCTCCCATCGTCGTTGGTCTGTGTTGGCTCCCGGGGGTACCTGCTTTCTCCATTACGCCCGCTGCCTGTCAAGGAATGGCACGGATGATGCGGGATCGCACAGACACAGACGTGACGAGCTTCGGCACAGGTGAAAGAGGAACACCCCCTCTGCTGTGGCCTGCGGCGCTCTGCCCCGCGTAGATCGGCTAACGGCTGGTTGAGAGACGGCCTCACGTAGCGGCACCGTAGCTCACCACGAGAGGCTGCCCCGACCCTGCGGACTGGGATCTAGCGAGGGCTGCGCGAGGCGTCACTCATTGAGCGACCGTAAGGCACCGCGTCGTAGATTGACTGCTAATGCTGACTGATCAGGTGATCTTGTTGTTGTTGTTGTTGTTGTTCCCAAGGAAGGCAACTCCTGCGACTCGATTCGTCCAGGAGGAGTGAAGTGAAGATACCTACCTGATGGCAAAGCTCAATGATGGGGGAGCTAGAAACACAGCCTCACTCTCAACGGGCCTTGATGATTTGTTTGAATAGTGTTATTTTGATATTTTCTCTGTTTTGCTATGATAACCGATCCCTCCATATCTCATACCCTGGGTTCCAGCCTGTGATTTTGGGTTGATCCAACATAATGAAAAGGAGATTAACTAGTAAGTACTGTTGGTGATGGTAAGAAAGTAAAGCGGCTATCCTTGATAAGCCGGTAAGGCGTCAGTCGGAGCTCGCGCTCCCATGCCGTTGTGTAATAGAAGAAGAAGAGGCGAGAAGAAGCAGAAACCATCCAGAGAAGGGAAACTTCGCGTATCAATCGCCTACATTGCTGATCCCTTGAAACGCCTGATATCCCTTGGGGCCCAAGCCTGCCCTAACCAATAACTCCCAAGCACCCCCCAAGCGTATACCTGCCATACATCGAAAGAAGAATGCTGCTCAGAAAACGAATCCCTCCTCGACCAGTTTGTCCACATCACCGCCCGCAGCCTTGACGGCCTTGATAGCTGCTTCACTCAGTCTCCGTCGCTTCTCCATCGCCTCCTTCTCTCGGCGGGCCTTGGTCTTGGAGCTTCCACTCGGCGCCACACCGGTCATAAGGACGTTCTTGTCGCTGGGAGTGAAGTTGACGAACCCGACCCCCTCGGAGGCACCGCCCAAGTTGCCGATAGAAGGAGTGCGCATGCTCTCACGGCGTGACCAGGACCTACGCTTCTTGACGCTGGCGCTGAGGGCGGCGCCGCCACCACCGATACTGGACAATGAGCCGCCGCTGCTGTGACGAGAGCGATTCGTAGGCGTGGGCGAAGTTGAGGAGTCGCGGCTGGCTTGACGTGTGCGGCTCGGGTTGCGCGTCTTGCGCATGGGCGTCGATAAGCACATATGCCGAGCACCGGCCGAGGGGGCACGGGGCATACGGGGCCGGCGCTCCGTCATCTGTTGAGGGTGTTGCTGGTGGTGAAGTGGCTGTTGGGGCTGGTAGTGGACGATGGGCGAGGATGTAGTACGAGGCTGAGGCATGTGAATCATGAGTCCTGACATTTCGTTTCCGGCGGTGGCGATGTTGTTGTATTCGTACGGAAGCTCACTGTGTTGTGTGTGCATAGCGAGGTTGAAGGTGGCATTGCGAGCGTTTTGTGCTTGATATTGTGAGTTGGATGACAAGTCCATATTGTTTCCACCCCACCACTGGTCGTCAATACCATCTGTGGTGGCATAGGCGTTGGACCAAGCGACATGAGAGTCGGTCTGGGGAGTTGTTGTGGCCATTGGCCAGGAGGCCTTGCTGGTGTTGGCGACGTTACCGGAGCTCATCTGCTGGTGGTGATAGAACATGCCGCCCTTGTCATCGAGAACGGGAGTGTCCAATGGTGTGGTAGGGTCGCTGCGACGGAATATGGGGACGTGGTTGACGTTCACGCCAGCATCGAAGAAGGGGTCTTCAACGTAACCACAACCAAAGGACATGCCGTTGCTACCGGCTGATGATGTGGAAGGCAGGTCCTGGGGAATAGTGGCACTGTTGGGAGGGGACAGGGGAAGTCTTGCGGGGTGAGGGCCGCCGAGATTCTGGAGATGCTCGGGGCGGAGCTTGAACTTGCGAGGCGAGGCGTTGGGCGAGAGGGGACCCCTGCTGTCGATGGCGACGGAAGACATGATGGGTTGTTTATGGCGGACAGAGGCAGCTTTCTGCTGCAGTTTGGATGCGACAACCTTGAAGAAGTTGCTCGGCTTACGACCACCGTTGGTGTGACTGGTGCTGCTAGTATTGTTGTGATTGCTGCTGGTAGCGGACGAAGCTTGAAGAAGAGGAGTGGGAGGATGGGAAACGACGACTGAAGGAGCGCGAGATGGCGACGCTTTCAACGATATGCCTTCCAGGCGCAGGAGCTCAGAGTCAGAGATCGACTCGGCCCCGCCAGCGTGAGCTGTGTCCGGATAGGTCGAAGCCTTCCTTTGTCCTTCTTCACGGTCGATCGCCCATGAAGACTGGACACCCGGAACGCCCACAGCAGACGGTACCACCGCGTCTGAAGTCTCCGCCGCTACTCTAGCGGCTGCTGATGATGGCACTAATGTGGCAGCGGGACCTGCTGCGGCGCTAGTCCTAGCTTCCATGAGCGAATGTGTGTGGCAACTTAGCATGTCGTCCAGATCGTCCGATACGCTTGTCGTCGACGCGGACCCATGGGCGGGGAGTGGCATGTTGTAGAAGAACGAGTCGGGTAAGGCAGAGGTAGGGAGCTCGTCACCCCCGGCCGTCGAAAGCCTCTCCAGGTCGACAAATTCCTCGAAGAGGAGGCTGTCGCTGTGGACCGCACCCGAGCCCGATCCTCCCCCGCCAGTTCTCTCTGTCTCTTCTCCCCAGGGCAGGTGAGACTGGCCCCCGCTGCCGTCTTTGTCCTCGTCCATTGAATCTACTGAGAACTGGACTTCCGAGTAGGCCATGTCGTCGTAGTCTGTCGGGTGCGAGCTGAGATTGACACTCACGCCGGGGCTCCTCGTCCAATGCGAGACGGCCACTGTCATTCTCTCTTGTGCGGGTGTCTCTGCCTGTCTCTGTACTAGACTTCAGTTCCGCAAACGATCCGGAGCCAAGGCGAGGATCAGGAACAGAAGCGGGGACTGGAGACCGCAGTGAAGATCAGATCTGTTGCGTGGATATGATGCGAAACGGTGGGTGGTAGGAGATGGGTCGTAGCAAAGGAGGGAAAATGGTACAATGTTCGTTTGCGGAAAAAGAAAAAGAGTGTATAAAGGAGTGAGAGAAAGATGATAGAGAAACTGGGGTATAACCATCGAAGAATGGGACTCTTGTACGGAAATGAAAACCGTCGATGGTTGCAAGCCCACACGGGGTGGAGGGAACGAGAGTCAACAAATACCGTCCAGCTCATGTCTCTGATCCTGCCACGGCAACTATTGCAAGAGAAATGGATGCAGCACGGAGACGAGCACCATTGGAATTGGGGACCGCAGAGATCACCGTGCTTTCAGCGAGGGATACCATCTGTTCCTGAATGGCCAAAGGAATGCAACCCACGTCGTCTAGTGACCCAGCAGCATACCCGCATTCCAGTCACCGCGGCCACCTCCCATTCTGTAGGTTCAAGAACTGGGGTTGGTAGGGCAAAGAGACAGCGACATCAAAGGAAAACTTGACCATGATTTCTTTCAAGGCAACGTCGTTTGACAAGAAAAGAAACCCCCTCGGCAACAGACAATCCCTCTGCTCGCCCTCTCTGCCAGGGCTAGCATCGGTTACAAAGACATGTCGTACCTCTACCATAGGCACACATTCAATACATCTGATATCTTCTGCTTGCTTCATATCTGCGGACCACCAAGCTGACTGCAACCTTGATTGATATCTCGAAAATACATTTCAGGCGACATGACATAGGACGTCGTCCGCTTGGAAGACGCCACTGGCCAAGTGAAATTGTCATCGCGGACCCCGGTCTTACAGCCTCTTTCCTGGCTGAAGACCACATCGAGATTGGGGCTTCCTCCTTCTCATCCTGTCCACATGCTCTCCACTGGGAAAGGGTACCGTGTGGACCTTTTTGTAAATAGATCATGATATGCTGGGGTGAAGCAATGACAAAGAAGGGAGCGGGAATATTTCAAGAGGTAAAGTAGGGGCGCCGTCGGCTGAGAGCGATGGCGGTGCCAAACTGCAGGGAACCACGCCCTCGACGGCCGGACCGGCAGCGGATCCAGGCTTCAGCCCTCAGCAGCTTTCACGGTCCGCGGCTATGGTGTCGCAGCTCTCCGTGAACTAAATAGGTAAACCATCCATAGCTATCAAGGGAAAGCCACCTCCTCATAGGCGAAATGCTGTCCCAGAGGAAACTATTGCACGTCTCCTCGTCGACCTCGCCTGAAGAAAGGTCAACACCACCTGAAAGTCTAATCTGGTTATTTCACCCTCATTACCTACGAGTTCCGTGGCTTATAATCCCTCGAACTGATAGATCATGCGATGTGCACTTGCGTAAGTGGGGATCCTGTTAGCCGGGAGACGACTGGAATGTCCATACGGTTCCCCCTTCATGATACTTACCTGAAGAGGGGCGGAAAAGTTGTGACGAACTTGAGAGGGTAGTGACGATACACGTCACTGGTCCTAAATGGGGGTTGCGGTGTATTGTGCCGCATGCATGAATGGGGACCCCCTTGAAAGCATACTTTGACCACAATAGCTTCCCACTCTATCGGGACAGCTTGCTCCCACGGCAGCCGTTGTCTGTTGCACACGTTTCCCAACCACCCGTAAGAACGGTAGTACTGAAAACATCGTTGCCCTGTATCATCTCAGTCTTAGTCATGGTCGCGGTTCAAATTGAAAACGCCAGCAAGTAGAAATGCGACACATCCCAAAGTGGGAGAGGTCTACTTTGTTGATTCCGAAAGTTCTCTAATCCACTCTGACAGCAGTCTCCTCTCATCAGCGACCTGGAGAGTCATAGACAGAGGGGAAAAGCCCCGCCTGACAAAGGCAGGAAGTATCGACGCCTCGTTTCTGCACCTTGGAAGGCTATGGGCAGACTGCCAGCCAGGGACTCGGGGCTTGCGCGTCTGATGACCCGGCGATGACCTCGGTCCGTCAAGGTCGGTGAAGCCGACAGTGCCACCAATCCGGGTATCAATGCGGAAGAAATGAGTATCCGACCATCTAGTAGCTCATCGCAGGATGAGGGAAACAGGAAACAGGCAAAAATCTCCATGTGTCTTACCGGACACGATCGAAACGCCGTCTGACTCTGGATCTTGAGCGCAGTGATCCCCTATTGAACTTCCCCGCCATGTCGTAATTCAATTCAATCCAAATAAACGCCGTTGCCCAAGCCAAATCTTGCTCTTTTCCCAGGGGTATATCGCTGAAATGTTCCTCGGACGCTCGTATAATGAAACTTAAACATCAAGGCAGACCCGATCGATGCGAGTTGGAATTCGCACCTGCTGGAGCGGTTCAGGTCGGCCGAGGATCGTTCGTTGGTCCTGGTCCTTTCCTTCGTCGCATTCTTGGACGTTGTCTGACAACGTTCTGACACCGAAGCGCCGTCTCCGCCGATCCTCTGAACCGCAGAGATCCATAGTTTCGCATGCCCCCCGACTTGCTCATTAGCCTTTCCCTGTCAGCAGCCAATGCTGTTTTCATGAAGGCGAATTCCTCGTCTTGATCGCAAAAGCCTTCGTCCACTCCCGGCTGTGTCAAGGCCGGGTCGATCTCAGGATAACCGTCTGCAGCAATGTTGGGAAGATGGGGATATACAGGCACAGCCGCTGGCAAAGACGACATTGCTGCAGATGGATGAATATTGCATTGCAACTCTTCTGAGATCATGCCCTTAACACGTGCCTCTATCGCGCGGGTATTGGCTGGGTTGTTGACATAACGGCTATAACGCTGGCGCCGGGCTCTTTTCCAGTCGGCTACTGGCTGATGTTCTCTGATATCATGCGTTGTAAGGCTCATATCGCAATCATCATCCACCTCTAGATCGGCCATTGATAAATCGGTGATTGTTGACGACAACGCTCCAGCCGAGGTAGTCCGCGCACCTCGTGGCGGCAGTTCTGGAATCAGCGTCTGCTTGCTGAGCTCGTGGGTAAGGTTGTCAATGGGCTGTGGTGGAGGTAGTGGTATCTCAAGAACAGCTGGAGATGATTCCGAGGGAGACAAAAGTACTTCAGTAGGCCTCAGCAATTCTCGAGGGCGTTGTCTCGGAGATAGAGGCAGCTCCTCGCGAGAGCCATCCGAACCTGAGCGGGCCTGGGTTCCTAACGCGAAGTGGTCGAACATTCTTCCTCGAGCTTGAGCGAAGAAAGTTGACATGTGGATTCGCCCTTGGTATGATGTGGTGACGAGAGCAAAGAAAGGGCTGAAGCTTGCTCGGGAGGGGCAGGCTGCTATTATGAAGGCATCCGCAAAGGCGCTAGAGACTGGGCGAAGAGGCGCTGTGGCGGCCACAAAAGGCCCCGAGTGATTGCTTCGGATGCTTGGATGGTAAATGCTAGCAGCAAGTATGACGTTTTTCTAATTTTGAAAATGTGAAATAAAGCTGGTCGTAGACGAAGCGTTGATGGGGATCAGACGTGGCCATGTGTTCGCGGCTCTACGCCGTATATTCGATTAATGTTGGCTTGATGTTCTCAACAAGGAGTGTTTGCCACGATGAAGGGAAGAGGGTGCCTCTCTGCTGGTAGGGAAACGAGGGCGAGTGAGAATGAACGAAAACTAGGGGATGACGGAGGGTACGAGTTATTTTGGCGTAGCGCAACAGAGGATGCTAGCTAGTGTAGCTGTGGTGACTGAATTCGAAGGAGAACGGTGAATCTGGATGTGAACGGAGTCGACGAGAGTTGTAGAACTAGGCATGCGGTGCGTGGGCAGGCGTTATACACATATAGCCCTTGAATACAAAGGAGGCGGTATGGAACCCGTACCGGTAACCAGTATCAGGCCAAGCAGTATCCGTACCGTATGGCCGGCACTAATAGCGAGCTAGCCAGGCCAAGTTTCTCTGCAGACAGTGGGAGAGGAGAATGGTTGCACAAAGGCAAAGCTAGAGGCTGGCGGTACCACCCTGGGACTGACGCTCCTCTTTGCGCCGTGCTACAGCCGCCAGAGGGGAAGACTAACTTAAGGGAGACGAATATGTGTAGCGACAAGTTTTCGGGAGGGTTTGCTCATGGGCTGTGGAACTGGGTGGGAATCGATATCTGCTGGAGTTGGTGTAAAGTGGAAGTGCGCTCGTGTATCCGTAGCTTCTTGTGGTTTAGAAAGGAACGAAGCCGTAGCAGCGTCAACGTCGACGAGGCGAGCAGCGTTGTCCTCCAAATGTTTGGGTCTAGGGCTATTAAAGGCCTGAAAGTAAGGCGAGGCAATCGGTTGCGCGGTGAAGGTTGACGGGAGCTAAACTTGTTTGAAGGGATTCGACCGAGGAGATTGTAGGGGTCGAGGGAGCTAGATGGGGATCTCAATTCGTGCTATGGGTTTTCTCACCAGGCCCTGTCTTTGCTGCAGGGCCAGAGGTGAAGGAAAATCGAGACTCGACCGGCGACAGTTTCCTGGTCTATAGTGTGGTGGGTGCGTTTGGATTCCAAGCTTGTCCCTGCTTGCTGGTCCGAAGGGGTAATACGGTAACCGGTGAGATACAGGGCGGGTGGGTCAGGATAATGCGGTAGTTGAAACTGGAGGATTCCTAGCGATGGTTCCGTTCTAGGGCCGAGAAGAAGGGAGGAGACTGGGGAATACAATCTTTGGAGTGTTGTCCGTTTGTGACGGATTGCAGTGACGTTGTATTGATTGTTGGATGATTTGCAACTTGCAAGACGGAGTACCATGTGGATTGATACCCGGTAACGTGGATGCGGTGTGGAAAAAAAGAAAATGAGGGGGGCTCGAAGGATTGAAAAGCGTGCAGGCGCTGGGTCGGAGGCGCCCCAAAACCGTGGGAAACGGTGCAGTACCGACGGGCGACACCCAGTGATCTGGGTCTGACGGCTGAGTCAAAACGCACGAGGGCAGCTTTGGGAGATTGGATGACGGGCCAAGGCAGGAACGAGCGCCGACCTGCCTGCGGCCTAACCAACAGTCCCCTTCATGACTAAGGAGGATCCGATGTCGCGCCGGGCTTTGGATAGAACCCGTCCGCCGTGCCTGCTTCTCGTGCGAAAGCGTCGGTAGGGCGCTCGGACGTGGACAGCAGCTCAACAGGAAACTACTACACATACCTTACCGTCACCTTCATCATTATAACTGCAGACCATAAGATGTAGGGTACGGATAATGATTCCACAGTATCCGTAGAGAAGGGACATCTCGAGGGGAAAGCCTCGGTCCTGCGTCGCATCCCTAACGAGAGCGCATGCGTCAGGACTCAGGAACGTACTCTAAGCTAGACCCGACCAAGCAGGCGAGACAGGGAAGCTTCCGGCCCAGGCCCCTGGCCCAGAGGTAAGCGAGCCCACTCAAACGCACTGGCCACAGCTCTTTCCAGTTTCCACTCACTCCATGTCATCGCGTCCCATCCATGATCCAGGTCCCTGTCCCATTTGCCTCCACACACAAAGGCTTGTCGAGATCGCAAGAGCAAAACTGCCTTGCAGTGTCGCGTCCTAATTTTCGGGAATGTGGGGACTCGAACCATCGCGCGAGCAAACTCCCTTCCTGTCTCGTAGCGTAACGGATGTCTACAGCATTGTACGCATCTGCCGTGCCCACCTGCCTGTACCACGAGACAGCTGGACTGGTAAGTAGGATACACTATCTGTGAGCCACCCGAATCAGCTTTGGTCACTGGCGCTTCATTCTTGACTTGGGACTCCTAAGCAGCCCGCCTATAATAGGTGGGCACAACAGCAGGAGATGCGAAGAATATGGCCCGACTGTCAATGGCGACATGAAAGGGTGAGGAACCTTAGCTTCAAACGATCATCTTTTTTGGTAGAGATGCTCGTCGAGCCTATTCGGTGCTGAGGGCTTACTAGGTACTCCGTAGCCATTCAAGGGAGAGCGCCAGGTATCCACCAAGGTCAGGTGGGTCGACTCGAAGAACTTTGATTGGCTTATCTGATATCCCACTAGCGCCTATCCGTACTGCGGACATCGTGCACAGATACCCATGCTCCCGGGGCTGCAGTCGAGCTGGACCCCAAAGCAGACGGACCAAAGGCAATTGAGCAAATCATCGGAAAGAACCTTGGAACTCAGTGGGCTAAGTACCTTCACGACTCATCATCCCGACACACTGTGCTCGGTACGTCGAGTCATCAAGGGTGAGGCTCTCCTGCCTCTCACATACCTACGCCGGCCTGCCTACCTACTCTGTACTTGCACAACCATCACAATTGTCACAAACTCTCTCACAGGAGACAACAGTGTTCGAGCCATACATGGTCATCCTCTAAGCCGGCGCTGAGTTGAGACATTCAGTCCGAATAGTCAGCATTCCCCTTCATTAGCCAAGAATACACGACACAAGCACACGGGCACGGCACAATCAGAGTGTTTCGCTCACTTGCCCGTGTCGTACCAACTGGATACAGTCTCAACCCTCCGTCGGGAATCCCACCATCATCTGATGAGTTTGAGACCAAGCGACCAGCCGGCCGCTCGAGCGCATGGACTCTGAGACCAAGTTGCCTTAGCTCGACCGCTATTCATGTCGCTACGATGCACAACTGCCTTCGAGAATCGCTAGAACAACCACTTATCTTGCAGCCCTCTGCAGTCGATACCCGCCCATGTGTCATCTGTCTCTGCCTTCCCGTTCGATGCGGTTTACTGGCCATACGACGAATCCGGCCCTCATCGCGTCGTCACAGATCCGAGACTCCTTGCTTGCTCGATTTTTGGCTCCGTACCTACGCAAGCGAGTTCGGTAGCCGCCTGCAAGACGCAGTCTGCAAACCTGAGCCTTGCTTCCCGCCTACAGTCTTATTCTCGGAAACTGACCAGCATACCTTGTTGGAGGGTGTACTTGAAGATGTCGCTTACCGTGCCAGCTGGCCACGGACGTTCTCGACGCCACACTGGCCGCTCCAGATGCGAGAAACACGCCATTGTTCAGATGAGGCGGGCCCGGGTGCTGCACAATGCTCCGCCAGCAAACAATTCACGGCTCAGTCAAACAGACTCTCTTCAGACGGTATCACTGTATTCGATTGGTTACACCTCGCATCGCATCGCAAAGACGTAATGAATCTCTCATTCGACACAAGAAACTTTACATCAGATACACCGCACGGTCCACTTCCTGGCCTTCACGAACTGATAGACAGGGCACCACACAATGGATCGCGTCAGAAACATACCTGGAAATGGGTGACGAAGCTGTCAGGACACCTCAATCCAGTTTTCTGGGACTAAGAAACCTCTGGACATATTGCTTCTCTTCAGATCAGTAGATGCAACTGCTAGGCACCAAATGGCTTGACTCGGTGTCTCGATTTCATTCGGCCCATCCAATTACTTCCAAGCAAAGAACAATTCATACCTGAACCCAGGCTACTGGGTCTGACGGGCGAAGGATGAAAGGAAAGAAGGAAGCGTTCTGCAATACTTGAAAATCTCGTTGGCGACTCTTCATTGGGAGGTGAGGCAAAAGCCGTAACGTTTAAAGGCGCTTCTGTTCCTCGTCCAGCTACCAATGAATTGGGCTTTGCAGCACGCCAAAACGTTAATCACCTTCGAGACGAAGATCGCCGTCTCCATTCTAACCCGGCTTTGTCCAGTTGTTCATTGGCGGGCCTATCCCCAGACAAGATCGCCAAATCCGCTCATGAGTGGGGGGTTGTTCCCACCGATCATTGCTCAACCCGCCCGGCGGCACAACTTAAAACAGGTACACTCGCGGATGTGTCGAAGCTGGGATATTACTTGGTTGAAGGTTTTGCTTCTCTTTTCGTACGTCCCCACCTCTCATTATACCAATAACAGTCCCTGGCACCGACCGTCAGGGTCCTGCCGGTAATGACTTTCGCTGGTGCATCTTCACCCCACCGGCGACTACCTGGTTGCAACTTGCACGTCATTGCCCTGGTGAATTCAAACACCGACAAATCCCGGCCAAAACTGCCTTTCTCATCAAAGATTCAATTAGTACAAGCTTCATGCAAGAAGCAAAGAGCATCGAATAGTGTCTCAATCTGTACAGAGAAAGAGAGGCGCGAACAAGACCAATCCTCAGTCAAGTTGCTCCGAAACTCTGCAAGCGCGACAGGAAAGATAGGCCCGCAATTCTTCGCTACGACAATGAAGATCGTTGGCCTTATTCGTATCAGACCAACGTGTAATGCAATTACAAACCAAAGACCGATCAATATTGTGGCATGACTCGAGTCCACACTGAACATCTTCCCAGGAACAACTCTTGCGTCAGAGGTGGTCTTATTGAAGCCCAATATTGGTCGACTGCTATCGTGTTGCAGCAGGGTGCCGTTGAGCATATCTCGACTCATCCTGACTCGAATTTTCGCTCCGAGTGGTGACATGAAGCGATGATATCACCTTTCCTCTCTTTGACCATGCAAGCCAGCTCGTTTCCCTTTGGAGGGAATTCGGTGAGGTGAGGACAGGCCAGAAGGCGCGATCATGCTTCTGTCGGCTCATCCTGTCCGATCTGCAAGATCCGTTGCATGATACCTCTTCTCACCGCCGCATTGACACTTGTCGCAGGAGGGCATTGAACTGGCGCTTGCCTGTGTCAAGTCAGGCTTGTGCTAGTTCATCTTCACTCTCGTCCGTATCTGTACACTCTAGCCGATTCATCGAATAGGACATCTCCCCAGCTCTGGCGCCGGTCGTGCAGTAGGTTCAAGGCTCTTTGGTCCCACAAAGACTAATTGGCGGTCCGGCATTGCTCAAAAGGTTCCAAATAGCACCCAATGGAGTTATTGGGACGGATCTCGGGGACTGCTGACCACTGATAGACTACTGGGGGTCACGGGCGAAGGTTAATTTTTCTTGTTTCCCTCCTTCATTTTTAGTAGGAGTCCCCCGTCTTCGGCCGTCGCGGGGTGGCTGATCAAAAAGCTCGACTGGGGGGATTTAAAGTTGCACTCTACAATTTGCCAAAAAAAAATGTTGCCTCTACGCGAAAGTTCTTTGTTTCCATGCGGCCGGGATATGGACGCAGGCTCTTAGTTTCGCACGTAGCCCTATGTCGGTGAACCGCCAATGGGTGGCTGTGCCTGGTCTGGACTTTTAATGTGTGAATGTGTGAGAGACAAGCTTTTGGCTTGGTCCCGGCTGGTGAGTCGAATTCTATAATCGTGCTTTTTTCTTCTCAACTACCGGGTTCAGTGGAGGTCCGCCTCCTTCCCCAGCCCTCCGTCGCGGGTGTCTACCGTTTGAGCCTTTTTAGTGATTGGCGGAGGCTGCTGGGTTGTTGTAGGCCATACTCATGAGAGCGAGCTTGTTTGTGAGAGTTAGTCGACAACGCGGCTCCTCCTCTTTGGCCCACTGACTACTCTGAGGAAGGCTACGGAGAGGCGCGGGTTCTCGGAAAGTCTCGGGAGCTAGAAAGTACAGCTAGGCGTACCTTCTTCTCATATTGAAATTCTCATTAGCCCATCATGAATTACCTCTATGACTTAGGTAGCGTTTAATGCCTACCTTGGGCCTTACACTAAATCAACTGAGAGGAGCAAGCCTGTGGTCAGGACCACCGGTGACGGGGCTGTGTATGAGTGAGACCATCACATACTCTACAGTAGATAGCTCTACGTTCCGCGATATGTGGCGGACGGCCGTAAGTTACCCTCACGCCTTGAAGCCCGCTTGCCCGCCCCGCGCCCACCTCTAGACCAGGGCTTTGAAATGTCTGCTTGCGAGGTTCGGTCTTTCAAGATTTTGGCGGATCAAGGCCGAGGGGTTCCTGCTGGTCGGGTCCGGTATATCGGCGTGACCAGAGGTTTTCATCAAACGAAGAAATATGAAGAAGGTATTGTGTGATTTTCTGCTGATGCCGTTCCAATCTAGCAGAGGGTGAAAGTCCCATATGCACTCCGGGTAAGGAGTTTTAAGACACGGCAGGGACGGCTGGAACGATACAATCACATAAAAAGGGAACGAATTAAAGAAATTGCTTAGGGAATAACTCTATAGTCTCATGATAGACGAGATGATGACCTCATAGAATTCAAGGCGGCCGTTGTAGCTGCAGGATTCTCCGTAGATAATGGCTTTAAAAGGTCTGACGTTCAAAATTAGGATATAATTAACAGATGCCGCTTCCCATCAGCGCCAAGTGTAACCAGTCTAGTATTCGTACCGGAATACAGTGACAGCGGGTTTGGAGGGAAGACGAGATGAACCGAACGCTTATATATATAGAATATTTACACGCCTCCCGTCATTATGTTGTCTATTCGTTACTATATTCCTCGCCAAGCTGAATATCATGTTCGCGTGCAGTCGATTCTCTAAATGCTATTGAACGCTGCGGAGGACGCCAATGCTGTGGAGAACTGTCGCCATATGGATGGAGGACCTCTTCGTATGAACCGCCCGACCCGGATCTCCCTCGACGTCCGTGGCCTTCACATTGTTGGCTTTCACACTGGCAAGTGCGTCACTCGCGCCGTCGAAAATAGAAACCACGCTGCTTGTGGATTTTTCGCCGCTTTCTCATCAATCGGCTGGGATTTAGTAGCCATGAATTGCTCTTTGGAAGCATTCTATCCCGTATCTCGCCAGTCTCTCGACTATAGGTAACTTGACTGAAGCAAAAGGCGCGAGGCCGTACATGGATGCTCCGTATCCAGCTTATGCTCACTGGTGCCCCTCAATAGATAGTAAACGCTTTACAAATCCATCGACCTCAATGATCTTGATCCTAGCAATAAAATTACAGAAGCCATTGCGTACAACGCATTGAAAACACTTCCTGCTTCCTTGATATCGTCGTAGTATACAACTCCTGTTGGTGATGATATCGAGGACTCTCTCAAAACGGAGGCGCGTCAGAGTGTCAGCAGACGTTAGATTCGTGGGAATACAACTCTATTGCTTGGCTGTCAGCCAGAACGTGTGCCGTTTTGTCGATCACATTTGTTCACTGCCTGATGGCCTCACTCGTGTTCGCAAATTTAACATCCTTGCCTTCTAAATTACCTGTATAGGCGACATGAATAGCATCCTCTGCCTGAAGCGTACTATCTTGATAAGTTTTCAGTTGATTCGCCTATGATGTGTAATCAAATCAAGTAAGTAAGATACTTATGTTTAGCGCGCCAATGATAATATTACCATGGCATTGTGTTTAGTACTCGGTGGAAAGTAGTAGTTGTGTTCTTTATACTCAACGCTATGTCACTATTTAAGAACTTACGGAGGCAGCATTTTAATACTTTACGCCACGCAGTTGTACTGCTATGTGCCTCACGTCATCTCGTTCGTCGCTCATTCATACCGAGAGCCTCGTCGGTCAGGAGGCGAGAGAGAGAGAAGGGTGTTCGATTTTCCGAATCTCGTCGAGTCGTGGAAACATTTAACGAAGCTATAGACTATGCCTCTACTTTCTCTCGTCTATACTAGAAAGTTTGTTATAGAGGAATACACGCAAGCTACGGCGGACCTCTCAGCTGATAAGTCCGTTGACTCGGAGGATCTAATCGCCACACCGCAACAGATGAGTGCCCACACCCGCATACAAACCAGACGGCTGTCAAACGATTTCTTCTGGCCGAACAAAATCCGGCGGTTGTGACAGGATGCCCCAAAGGCTACTGACGGGTGGGATCCTCCTAACCCGGGATCACAACAAAAGACGTAGTGTCTCGGTGAGTTGACGCTGAGTCGTTTTGAAAAAAAGGTACTCAAAACCGTTCTTGGCAGTGCAGCCAAGAGATGCCGGGAATGCCACCTAGTTGAGAATATTTGCAAGATAAAACAGAAGCCAAGCCGTTACCATCCGTTACAAGTAGACCTCCAAGTACCTAAAGTAATTGACAACATTTCTCCGGAGTCGAGGCCATTCATGAACACAAGACAACTCGGCTAATGCTCGTACAGATTTGGAAACGTCAGCTCCTACTGAATAATGCCACCGCAACAAAGTCATCGTCATCTTGACATCTTCAGTAAACCAAATAAAATTGATATGCTTCAAGATCGTTGTCCTCAAGCGGGTTACGCAGTCTAGTCCTTGGTAGTCTGGTTCGAAGGTGTAGGAATACTACTGGATTCGAGATACCGAGGCCAAATACGAAATTACAGGTCAAAGTAGCAGCTCCCCTGCTCCTCTGCACCTATTTCTCTTCAAGCCATGTAGACTGTGTGAGGGATCGTGAAGACCTAGTGAAGCCTTTTGCGTCAGCATCTCTCGTCTTCGCTGCGAACATGACATAAACATGACACCCATAATCTGGCACAGATTGGAGGCTCGTGAATGTGTGACCATATATAAACGTGACTTACAAGACATTCAAACACCTCAACGACGAGTGCCTCGAATGAAAAGCAATGAGCAGTGTTATTACGTGTACCTTTCGGACCACGTCACGATTCTCACTTACCACGCAACTTGATCATCCTGCACTGTGGATGATAATCATGACAGGTGAGGTAGCCTAACGTACATCTTGCCGAGCAATAAGTTCCCTAATCTACGACCAATCTACACTCGACATCGTCATTCCCTCTCAATCATCCTCGATCGCTTCAAATGCTAACAAAAGTGGTGTGTACAAAGGTGACCCCAGTTCAAAGCCCTTGGAGCCAGGATATCTCATGCAGAATAAGATAAAAGGGGAAAAAAAGACAAATCATGAAGACACAAGGTAAGCAAGCAGCCCGGCATTGACCGCGCCCCATCAACGCTCGCTAAACATGCCGACCTGCAATCCGGCTCCCCAAGGGTGCCTCTACCAACCACCTACTCAGATGCTCATCAGGCAAGAAGAAAACGGGAATAAGCCTATTACCCCAAATTCCCATTACGAATAAGACGCAAGACCATCTTTGACATCTTCCGAGGCATCAGGGATTCCGAGCAACCGAAGTCGGACGACCCGGGCGCCCCGCCCCACCCGCCCGTCCTCGGACCTCACCGGATGTCTTATCTTATCACAACCCCGCCCCGCGCCCCGACGCCCCGCGGGGCGATACGTGATCCTCACGACATCCGTCCCTCTTATACCACTCACCTCATATCTCATCGTCCCATTCATCTCTTACACAAAACATCCCCAAATCCCATCAACATCAACACTGTACTTCACCTCTTCTCAACTCTCCTCCTCACACTTCAGCCCTCCCTAAACTTACTTCACAACAACAACAACCTCCAGCCATGGAGTCCCCTCCTCCCCCCGAGCTCAAAATCTCCCCGCCGCTCCTAAATTCAGCAAATCCGTGGTGCACAACCCTCGAGGACCTCCACCGCCTCCACGCCTGCCCCCACACGGGCGCCCTCACAACAAGAACCTCCCTCCTCACCGGCTTCGCCCACAACGACGCCGCACACCAGTACGCCTTCTTCGACCCCTCCACCACGAAACCGTCCTCCGCGCCAAACTCCTCCACTCCCCAAGCACCCCCCAACATCGGCCCCGAGAACGTCGCATCCCTCAATAACTTGGGCTACTCACCCCTCCCCCTCTCGACCTACCTCGACTTTATCGCGCAGCTTCCCGAAGACAAGAAAATCGAAGGCCACCACCACTGCAAACAAATCATCATCTCCGTCACCGGCTCCCCCTCCGAGATCGCAGAATGCTACCGCCTCATCACCGCCTTTGCCTCGGGGACAAAACACCCGCTCGCAATGGAAATCAACCTCTCCTGCCCCAACATCGCCACAGCCGCGCCCCCCGCCTCGGACCGCACCCAGCTCCGCGCCTACCTAGCAGCTTTGCCCCGGGACCCGATCATCCCCGTCGGCCTCAAGACGCCTCCGTACACCCACCCAGCGCACTACGCCGAGCTCATCGCTGCCCTGCGTGAGGACTCCACTGTCGTCACGGCCAAGGCCATGCTGAAGGTGCCCTGCAAAATCAGCTTCATCACTGCCGTCAACACGCTCGGTTCCTGTCTTTTGCTCGATGGCGGCGAGGAAGACGGCGTTTCGAATCCGCGACTTCCGGGGTCTGGACTCGGGGGGATGGCGGGAGCACCGTTGCATCCGTTGGCTCTGGGGAATGTAAAGACTATTGCGGACTTGGTCTCCCGTGAGCCAGAATTATTACACATCAAGGTCATTGGTGTCGGTGGCGTCTCGGACGCGGATGGGTTTAGGCGGATGAAGAGTGTTGGTGCTTACGCGGTTGGGGTCGGGACAGCTTTGGGAAGAGAAGGGATACAAGTTTTCGAGAAGATTGCTTCTGGTATACACAAACATTGAGTCATGCTCGTAGAGGGTATCATGATATCACGACGTTCACATGGTATTACTGTAGATATAGAGCTATTTCTCCAAATTTCAAAACGAATCTTGTATAGTGAGTGCATGGAATATAAAATCATGACTTTTATTTCATTGAACATCATTATCATTGGGTATATAGCAATTAATATGAAGGCTGATAGGCCTAGTGTCGCACAAAAAATCAAACATTTCACTCGCTCACACTATCAGAGATTGATGGGTATCGTTGCTCCCCTCAGATCCTTTAGTGGAGTCATTCTTTTCTTCAGAATGCTCTACTGCTGGCGGTGTGACGCTCTCGCCGTTGGTCCTCCCCAGGTGGGGTATCTTGCTGAAAATGCTGCCTCGCTTGCTCTTGGCCGCAATTGTGGAGAGCGTTCGCCTGCGCCTCCTAAGTTGGCGATTGATGTCGATCTCATCCTCTCCGGAAACGCGCTCCTCGGGGGATATATAGGAGTGGGCAGGATCTGTCATTGTCTTGGCGTCACGCACAAACGCAAGCCATATGGGGTAGAAGCCTGTGAGAACGAACAAGGCGACGATGATGACGAACGAAAGTTGCACCGAAACGCCGGTATTAATGACCGCGTAGATAATGTACGGGAAGAACGCTGCGCCGGAGCCACCCATAGTGATAAAGGCAGCAGCACGCTTAGTACGCCTGCCTTGGCCGCGTAGGCCGATGGCGAAGATCAGGGGCCACACAGGTCCTTCGGCGAAGTAGAAGAGGATGACGGCAATCATCAGGAGGTTCGGATCCGACGGCTGTAAGACCACAGTGAGAAGGGCGAACAATATGGAGAGACCGACGCTGATGGCCAACCACGTTCTCGGTTTCGGCATGCGTGGGTTGCGCACCGAGAGATAGGTCAAGTAAGCAACAATGAATCGCGAAATGGCGAATGCACTGTGCGCAATGAGATGATAGTCAGTGACGCCTATTGTGAGGCCAGGAGGCTTGTCGCTGTTTTCGCCTGGGCTTGTATCGGCATTCGTAGCAGCGGTACCGCCATCTTCCCGATCAGGAAGGATGGCTATGGCAAGTGCGCGGAAGAAGATATTGTTGCTTTCCTGGCAAGCGACGTACGTCCACTGTGCGAGTACGGCCAGGATCAAACTCCATGTGCGCAGTTGCAAACCGCCAATGCTGCGTTTCTGAGGGTTGACTGGAAGTCGGTCTGCTGATTCTTGCAATTCGTTGTCGTTCAATTCTGGGAGCGGCATATAGTAAAAGAATAGGCCAAGGGCGACGCAAAGCAGTGTGATGGCAAGGTACGTCCACTGTACGTTCAGCAGCGTTACAGAATCCGAGCCACCCTGGTTGGTGATCTTGGTGAAGAAGACCCTTTGGGCCATTAGGCCGCTCAAAACAGAGCCGACACCTTGGATACCTTGAGCAAGAAGTAGTCGTGTTTCTCCGAACTCTGGCGGCCCGCAGAGAATTAAGAAAGCATTGGCTCCTGTCTCGAGAACAGATAGGCCAAAGCCAACTACAAAGTTGCTGAGCAAGAAACCGCCCCACGACTTGGTGACAGCAGATGGCCAGAAAATGATGGTTCCGACACCGTAAAAGCAGAGCCCAACAATGAAAGTAACTTTGAAGCCACCAACACTCTCTGCATCGCGTTTGTTGTTCTTGCGGTTTCTGCGATGATGTTCGTCCCGCCTTAGAATCCACTCTCCGACCAGCAAGGGGCCAAAGAAGTAACCGCCGCCAAAGTAAGCGGTTGTGAGGCCCAGAGTTTGCGCGACGGTCATGCCTGACACGCCGGAAATGACGTTGTTGAGGGTGTTGAGAAGACCGTAAGAGATGCCCCACATGAGAAAGAGGATTGTGACCACTAGGCAGTACCGGAGTGATTCTTGAGCGTCGCACTTGACCATGCTCTTTGGACGCTTCATGTTGACGAAACCAAAGTAGATGGTGTTTTCTCTGCTCGTCGCTATAGAGGCCCTGTTGGGAACGCCGCCGATTCTTCCCGCCCCGGTTGCCTCGTACTCGGCCAATGTCATATCCGGTGTTGTCAAGAACTCGAGTGCTGTCATATCGTATTCGTCCGTGTTTGAGGCTCCGTTCATATCTCGGCTGGCACGGAGTGTTGCCGGGGGCTCTTGGATATTGACTGAGCCGCGATCGTTCGGATTCGTTGGCGACACAAGACCGTCGCTACCGGTTCGATTTCTAGGACTGTCCAGGATGTCCTTTTCGGTTTGCGTGCTCGATCTCGTTCCGTCCGGGTCGATGATCATGGCAGGCAGAATCTTGATGATTAGCGGCTTGAGGGTAGGGATACACGCGCAAGCCATTCCCACGTTGACTTCGACGGCTGACCACATGAATGACAAGGACGAATTCCAAGCGAAATCGGGTGTACCACCAAAGTGGGAACTGGGATCGCTCGAAATGCCGCCAGTGGGCACCGAGCTAACGGCTTGCTGTAGGTAGTAGATTCGGACGACGTCCACAATAGTAACGAATATACCAATGGTAAAAGTGAGTACGAGAATGATTTTTTGCCTCGGCGGCAATCTCATTCCCGTGAGAACCGGAATCGGCAACGCTAGGATGGCTAGATCGGTTACGATGTTGATGGGAGCAGAGCAGATGAATTCCGTTAGCAGCGGGATGCATTGCGAAGTGTCCCGCCAGATTTCCCATGCCGCCTGAACAGGTCGACATTGGAAGATGTTGATGAGGGTGAGTACAGTGCCTGCTAGGTTGACGATGCCCAAAGTCACCCAAGAAGCAAACCGGAGCACCTTTTTCGTATTCTTAGAGAGGCGGAGGTAGAAGATCAAAATGCTGGTCTTGGTCGCCATCAGGGCGGGATTCTGTAGTTGTGTGAGTAATGCACCGGAGCCAGTGTCTCAGCACAACGGCGGTACTCACATAGAGTATCGAAAAGACATATTCGCACTCTCGTAAGGAATTCCAGTGGCCCGAGGGTATATTTTCGTCGAAGCGACCCAAACCTTTTCGAGTACCAAAGCAAATGGTGAATGATAATCCAAAAGCAATCATCCAGGCAAAGAACATAATCTTGTCGTCCCAGCTGACATTTCTGACAATCCATCGCCGGCAAAATAAACGGGCAGCAACCATCACACTCGCTAAGACGAATGTTGCGGCCGTCACGGCAAATACTGCCGGACCGCGATCCGGGATGCTATCATCTGCGGCATCGGCAGATGACATGCTCGGCGACAAGATGGCGACCAATCCGGGAAACTCGAGGGAGATTCACCACCACGGAGGTTTGGCGAGAGGTGTAGGGTGGTTAACTTGACACCGATGACAACCATGCCATGACTTTGGGCTCTGACACATGGACGCAGTCGAATGGGTTGGTATTGCTGCGCAATCACGCTCAATATTGAAAACCTCGGATGGGTAAGGTCGGCGGTGGTGCTATTATTCGCGGGGTGAGATCAAAAAAGCGGAGGGGCAATGCAAGCTCTGGTCCGATGGGTTCGAGGCGTCGTTGGCGATAATTCGGGGTCGGGAATTCGTCAGTGCTGGGTGCAGTCCTAATGAATCGGGCGTTAGGCGAAAGGCTGGGGTGGGAAAGTCGTAAGTTTGAGCGTCGGGTGGCAGTCGTCCAATCCTTCTAGCTGTAAGCTTGCGCGAATATCTTCGTAACTGGCAGTTCGAGTGGTGTGTGACGTCCGACAAAGCCGCGGCGCGTAATTGGCAGGAACAGATGGCGCAGCGTCGTACAAGTCGTTGACGAGGTTAGCGGCGGTGTAGGCGAAGAGGGCTGGCAAGGCAAACGTAACGTGGGCGCTGGGCGCAAGCGAGGGAAACAGACACGGCCCAGCGGGAGAAGGTCTGCACGTTTGTTGGGAAGAGGAAGGGAAGAAAAATAGAGCCAGAGCAAAAAGGTCGAAAATACGGGATGGGATAGCTGGAGCAAAGAACGACAGCTCGAGGCGAGGTAGGTGATGCTGGGCGCCTCCTCTGCAGGCTAATGCTTGTCTAAGGTGTGGTGTCGGGTCGGGAATGGCTGGTTTGACTGGTGGTGACTTGTGGGTGGATGGTTTGCGTTGACGGGGCCGTCGCGTGGGCTGGTGGACTCGTGCTCTTCATTCAGTCGTCGTGATTGCGTTCCCACCGCCTGTGGCAGCCGTTGCAGAGTTTTCCGATCCAGGACAAAGGCGATGGAGATTCGCAGCACTGGGCAGGTACCATGGAGTCCCTTGGGGCAGCGGGGCGTCTGAGTGGATGACGATGCGGATTGATGGGGACCATAGGCAGGGCGGTCGTGGCGGGATGAGCTCGTGGGAGTGGCAGAGCGAGATTGGTCGTTGGCCCTCTCCGGTACCGCTGGACTCCACCGTGGCGGTGACTGGTCGAGTGACTGGTTGACGGAAATGATGTCGAATAGATGAACAAGAATTGGAGGCTAAGCTGTGGTGACGGGTAACCGAGTGGACTAAATTAGGTTCTAAATTGCCCGTTGTGTGATGCGTACTAAAAGGTAAGGTTTGATAGGCAAAAGGCATTAATGTCTTGTGCGTATCGGGTCGGGTCGACGGACGAAGGACAAGTCAGAAGAGGCGGGAAAATCAAACGGTGTGCTGCGGCGGTGGAGTCTCCGCAGGTTCGGCGGTGCGCATCGGCGTGCTGGAACTCGTGGTGTCGGGTGGCTTTTCAGTCTTTTCTCTTTCTCATCGCAACCTTGTGCGAGCAGGCAAAGGAGGAGAGACGGAAGAAGGGTTGGGTTCGCGCCAGCCGCCCGGCCAGGTAAGCAGACCTCGGGCAATACTTGGCAGCTGGGTGGATGTTATTGCGACGCGAAAGTACCCACGCTGTAAGGAGTACTTGGCAAAGAAATGCGGCGGGCTTGCAGTAGCGCAGACACTGCGGACTGGCGTAATAATGGGCGGTGGGCGATGACATAGAAACGTCGATCCTCGGCACCCTGCAAGCCAATCAGCCATCTGGACATGGCGGGACTACCCCGGATTCTGGGCCTTTTCGGGCAAAGTTGGACGAGACTCATCCCGCCCGGACCCAGGCACACCCAGGATGAGACTGCCACACTGCGAGACGAATGAAAGCTTCTTAGCCTCCTCCGTTTTTCCTCCACCTGCAAGGATGCAACAGGTTGCAAATACTGCGAGGGAAATAAGAAAAGAGAAGGCGAGTGAGAGCATTGGGCGTCAGGTGGCTCGGCAACACGCGGAGTATATCCGTACGATGGGTACTTTGGACCATAAGTACATGACAAGGGACTTTACCGAATGCCCCGTCCGCCAGGCAAGGTAAACGCATCCGGAGGGAAGGGAGGCCTTGCGTTTTGGGAACCTTGAAAGCAGAAGAAACCAGTCATCCGCTCCACAAGTCCGTCCACTCGACAATTACTAAGAACGACTGCCCACAAATCGTCAACGACTCGCAGCCTTCCCCCCTTGCCCCCTCAACGACCTCCATTTGGTATTGCGTGACTCCGTACGAAGCCTCCCGCTTTTGGCCTATTGAGGGTGCGAGTCCCAGGTCTTGTTGTTGAATCCTGGGAAGCAAGATCCGGCTCGTTGGGAACACCAACCTAATCTCCGTCGACATCTTTGCTACAGTTTAACCTTCCACCCTTCCCACCCATCCGAGAGATCCTTTCCTGGCCTGGAGCCATTTCCGTCCTTGGCGATATCGTGGTACAATGTCGACATCTTTCGCGGAGCGGCAAGAAAAACACGCAGGAGTGGTGGATTGACCATGGAGATGATGGTGTGCCCGGTAAGAGAATACCTTGGTAAAGTGGAGCAACGTCACTTCGTTCCATGTTTCTATTTGCGGCAGCAGAGGAGATGGGACATTGAGACAGAGTGGGAAAATTGAAGACAGAAAAAAAACTTGAAGAAAAAAAAAAACTTCGCCGAAGTAATGTCCGAGGGCCGATGCCAAGAGTCTTCCTGCCAAGACGGTCGTTCAATGCGCTCGGTGGTATCCGTAGATGCTTCGCTGATTGCGAAGTGCGGTGGACAAAGTCGAACGTGGTCCCCAGCATGGCGCGATAAATGGACCGAAGGGCGGGCGGGTCTCTTTGACCTTAAACTTGCCAAAGCGGGTTGTAATGTGATCTGCGGCCTGCCATTCTCTGCTTTACTGCAACAGCGAATACGGACCATTCTGTCGATCGATTGGAGCCCTGGGGGGGTTGAGAAGAGGAGGTGAAGGAACCACGGAACCAGAGAGCCACAAGGATGCAGGACGGCGCGCGACGCGGATACGGCAGACTGACAATCAAGCGAGGGGATGCCCGCAGGAGAAGGAGCGAAAATAGGAGCAGTTGCAGCCGCCAGTCTGTGGCAATGGAACAGGTGGCATGGCATGGCAGGAGGCAGGAGATCCGTTCCATTCGCATCTCATGGCAAGCGATCATCTTGGTGGCGGAAATAGGTACCCAAGGCGGGGCACCTCCCAAGCGAACCTGAAAGGAAAGAAGGATGGCCTCAGTTTGGGACGGAAGGATAGGAGACATTCTGGGCAGGCGCTCGCATCAACTCTCCAAGTGTTCCTGACGAAATCCCGCCCGTAGCATCCGTGAAACGGACCTCACTTTCGGACCTGTCAACCGTCCAGCAGCCATCCCTTCCCTTCAATTGATGTAGGTAGGTAGGTACGGATACATCTGGCAAGGAACGTCGCGTCGATAAAAGTTACCGAAAACCCGTCACTCTATACGTAAGCCAAGGCGATCAATCGTATGGAATGCGACGTCCAGCCATGATCGGTATTTGGTTTTCCAATTAGAATTCCCGACCCCGGCTTTCTTTGTTCTGCGCCGTCAACGGCGGCGCATGACGTTGCCTCTTCCACCGCCGCCGCTACCGCCGCAACAATCCCATTATACGGACACATGGCACCTGAGGTAGATGTGCTCTCGCGGCAACGGTCTGTCCACACCTGCATCTCTCCACGGAGTCCACGGCCACGGCCACGTTGTGCCACTGTCCTTCCGTTTCCGGATGACGGTTTGGCCTAAACCAGAGCATCAACCCGCATGATCCATTCTGTTGGCATTTTTCTTTCTTGGCTTTGCAACAAGCTCACGGTGGCGCCCATGTCAAAGAACAGACAGTGGAGATGCCCAAGGACCTTGCGAGCTATTGAACCCTACCTCGGCTGACCCTGCTGAAGTCTCACAGTCTTGCTTGCACGGCCAATTCGATTTCCACTCAACCAGCAACCGCAACACGTTGAATGCGGTAAGCATGCCTGGTTCGTGGGTAGACTGTGACTGGAAAGTTACCGACTTTACAGCCAACCCCCCGAACAGAGTCAAAAGATCGCCCTATTCCGAAACTGAAAGTCGTCAACATGATGCCCGCTCCATGGGGAAACAACGTCATCCGAACCGGTCTAAAAGAACCATCTTTCGATCTCGTTATATCAACGCCAAGACTCCACGGCGGAAAGTCCACCCGATAAAAATACCCCCAGGTCAGCAACAGTATCGAGTCCCAGCAAGAAATCATCGATAACCTCCGGGTGCGAACTGTGACTGCGGACCGCAGCAGAAATCGGTTCATCAATTTTACCCTAGCACTCGGTTTCCACCAACTACAACTCAGAGGTTTCAAGGTGATGACTTTGTGGAAAAACTTCGGACTGGGACTTTGAGTGACTGTTCAGGATGACTGCTGTTTTTTCCCCCTCAATCATGTTGCCGTCCACTGGCTGCTTGACACCTTGGTATCGGCGGTGCTGCCTCAAATTGGACTGACGTTGAGGCCAGGCATTATCTACGGGCTCCGCGAGTCAGTCTCCGCGGAAGCACCCAACCTCGTACGACTTTGACCCCTCCAAAGACTTCCGATGCCAAGAAAATTGGCAGCTGTCGATGGAGCAAACGTAATCGGTGCACTCACCTGGCAGGCAAGCTGCTCAGTGTCTGTGCCATACGAACTCACGGTCAATGTACGTTTCGCTGCTGCTAGCCGCCCTAGAGCAGGGCGAGCTTACTTCCTAATGCGAACAAAAGAGCCTTTGACTGGGCGCTTCACAGTTCCCGACGGATACAAGCATACCCACACAACATATGCTACGCGCACGTTTCTACAGCAGTAGCCTCCCACAACTTACGATGCTGTCTGAAACTTTTGAGCAGCTCGACCGCCGTGCTGCCTCAGTCTGCCTTCACACCCAAAGCAGCATACAGCACTTACTCGTGAACATTCCCAGGGGCCTCCATGCAATCAAGTCTCTTCATGTTGCCAAAAGTCGATCTTTCTTTGATTTGGCAAACATAACCTTACAATGACGAATTGCATGGCGCATGCAAACATCTCAACTTGTTTCGTATGGCAACATGGTATATTGCGATAGACGCCTTACTTCTGCATATTGAAACAAGCCAGTAATTCTGGCAGTAGCAGCCGTGAACTTCTATGTTACATATATGGCGGAGTCTTTCGTGGGCACAGTAAGGATGACTGCGGAACCGTCATGGCTCCATCTTAACTTAAACACGGTATCCTCCACATACTCTCTGGTTCCTCAGCCCCATGCCTTAATGTTTCCGAGGCTTGAGCCTCGTTCCGTTTGACTTCATCTGACTCGTGATGGAGGCCCTAGTCAACCAGACTAGGTTTCGGGAACCATCCCGCAACCTACAAGTCGCCCCATGGGCACGTGAGTCTCAAATGCCAACCAGCCGGAATTTTCGAGCCGGCTTTGATGTTTCGCTTTCTATTAGACGTTTTTCGCCCACACGTGGGTTGTATGTGACTGAGAACACTATCCGGGAGGCAGATTCAGAGTCAACTTCAGCCCTACGGCGCAATTCATGCCCTGTTACCTGTGACAAAATCATCGCCCGCTCGAGACACTACTTCACTACTTCTCGGACCGGCCTATGCGCACAAGCCCATCTTGCTTGAGTTTCCGAGCTGCAGATCATTAAACTTTATGAGCCTTCCGGTGTGCCGGAGACCCATTATACTCCTGCCGAGATGCCGTGCCGGGCTGTTCGTAGATTTGTTTCCCTGTACTGTCGTCGTCGAGGAGCGAAAGGCGGCGAAAAGGGGTGGAACTAGGATTAAGCAGTCTTTCAACACAGCCAGCCGCACGATTCGGTGTGGGATGTGGGACGCTTTCTTTTACGGCGTGGTATGCTGATGCAAAATAGATATTCTGAGGATTATGTAGAACAGGCACCTTGAAGAGAAGACATCATATTTCCCCCAGTCATCTTTCTCGAGTCAATTTTTGCCCGTGCTAGTCAGTTGCCGTACGGGTATGATGGCTCATCATCTGCCTCACCCCGGGGATACGAGTCGTAGTGCTGGGATCCGTCGTCTGGTTCGTTGGGGTTTGGCATGCCCTCGTCTTCTGGTTACCTGTTTGCTGGTGGTCCCGATCTCAATTTTAGTCATCCTGGCCTCGCCCTTCTGTGTTTTGTGACTTGGCTGCGGATAGGGTGCGTTACAATCCATCTATTCAGGTTTGTGATGCAGTCATTTGATACGTGGCCCATGCATGTTGGATAGTCTTTGGACATCTCTTTATGGTTCTTGTCGTGGGAAAGAGGCTTGTGGTCTGGGATGTCCTACTACTTCTTTCGTTTTTCTCACAGATGATCAACAGGTGTTGTACAGTTACTCCTTGAGAATTTCGCTCTCGGCGTCAGGATGGCCCCATTAGATGAAGCCGGCCTTCCTAGGTAGTACAGTACACCTTAGAATTCGAGAAACGGGATATTTATCGTAAGCTAAAAGTGCCTCACGTTACAAACATGATGATTCTAATGGTTTCCCGTTTTCTTCTCCCCGATTTGAAATGATTATTTCGCGTACCCCGTACTCACATATCCCTAGAGGTCTTGACTGATGGCAGCGCTCATGCGTACTTACCTTACCTTCGTCAAAAGTGACTGCGTCTATTTCATCGGTCTTTATGCCGAAAAGTTCTGCTATTTGAATAGCTCTCTCTTTCTGTTCGTGAATTACCAAGTACTTTTGCCGTCGGCGACCATTTGATTCCCATTCTTGAATAATTCGACCCTCGTCACCTCAAGGAGAAGAGAGAGACTACCGGTTCATCCATACCGAGTCCAAAGGGGAGAGCCGCAATGCTAGTCCCAGTTCCTTGGAGGGCTATACATCTATCCTGTCCCGTACCACTACTCGTCGCGCCGCCAATGATGCTTTCATATCGAGTTGATGGCAGCTCGATGGATGTCTGTTTTTGGTGATTTACCTGCAGTCGGCCATCGACTTTCTGTACCCTCCAAGTCGATAATTTGAAAAGAAAAAACGGCGCCTCGTCTTGATATCTCTCTTACCTGTAGGACATTGCTCTATCGTATAATCCCAATTCGCGGATAATCACCAGTGCCACTGTGAAGATTGAGGAATCGCTTCACTGTGCGGGATGCCGATCACATTGACTAGAGCTCCCTCCCGCCATGATAGGTCTGAAGAGTGTTACTGGGAAGGCCCTGTCTATCTTGCTGCCGCAAGGGACTTGTATGTACTATATGGGCCTTCCTGACTATTGATTCACATCTAGTAGTCGGCTTGTGTGTTAGTACTTGTTCCAAAGACGCGGAGTTCGTCCACTGATACTCCCCGCTGTCTTACCCACGAGCTCTAGGGGTAAGCACCAGGTTTTGCCCACCAGTATTATATTTCGAGTATCAAAAGGGCATTAAGATTGATTTCGCAGTAAAATCTCGCCCATGCAGAGGCAACAAGTCTGTCAGGTCTACTACACAACTCCCTGCGGGTCGTCATCGCGGAAGCTTTTTAACGGATTTCTCATACAGACATCGTATTAGCATTCATAATTCGTGGATGAATGGATACAACAAGCAACCGGAATGGAAGTAGAAAACGTGCGGTCATATAAGAGGCTTCTTGTCAGCGGAACCTCAGAGACCTTGCTGAAAAGCTTTCCATGCTCATGTCTCTTGACAGCCAGGCTTCTTGCGGCGGCTCCCTGGCCGTTGAACTTGGACAGACCTCATGGGCTCTTTGACGTGTTCTCGAGCTTGTTTCTTTCTCATAATGAGTATAGCATGAGCTCAAGCGTGAGTGTGGACGTAATACTACAAAATATGTACGTTCCAAGTTCTTCAAAGCGCTACTTTCCGATAGCCAATGCTCCCAGGTTTTTGAGATATGCGGATTGGGTGAATATGGATGAGATATGAGAGGGTGTATTCAGGCAAGAGCTTGGAAAGGCTGGAGGGTCAGGCATGTTTGTATTTCTTGAGTCATCTCATCCGGTGGGGCCCCAAGTCTCTTTGGATAGTTCACCGCGACAGAGTTGTCGTTTGTGAATTCTATATGTCCTTACTGGGTTTCTCCTATTGCTTGTTGGCTCGCGAGGTGCCGTTACTTAGCATATCAATATCATCAGACTACGCTGTAACATGTTTTCATTGTATTGAGATGCTGTATCCAATCTATTCGGCGGTGCTTCCAAGGCTATGTATGCAGCTTGAGGGCGAAGCGAAGCTCAATCAACAGTCTTTAGTTATCCCGTCCGAGTGGGGGCTCGAGGCATTTGCCGCGATCTTCGATGTCGGGTCGTCAATAAGGAACTAGCTAGAGCATGGAAATGGCCAAAACGGTTGTCTTTCTTTTCGCCGTGGTATACTGGGGGTGTCCAGCCAACTCTGCTCTGGTGGTGAGCGAGTCTTTGTTACTACTGCTACCAAGCTAGTCACTGCCAGACTGATGCTCCGGGAGGCTTTGCACAGTAGACATGGCCTGGTAGTAGATAAGAGACAGAAACGCTCTAAATAAGACTTGAATCACAGAATAACCCGGTGTGCCTCGACAGCTAGCGAGAACCCATCACTTGACCTCACACTTGAGGGACACCTCGAGCATACCTTATCTACCTAAGCCGCAAGTCATTATACACTTAGGAAAACCTCAACATTCTCTTTAGATCATCACCCTAAACTCCTTTGTCTCCTATACTTATCCACCAACAATCCGAAAGCTCAGTCAAGGGCTTGCACAGGCTGGCTAGGTAGAACAGTGTTTCGAATAGGTCACGTTCAGCTGTGCGTGAAGAAAGCAGCCCGACTTTACGGGAACGGCAAAGCATTCGAGCGAAGTTTGTTGGAACTCCTGCTTACTTGTCTTTTCGCCTTCATCAACTCACCAACCGTAGCCTTCTAACAACCGGAACTGATATGTGGCCTAATCTTGTTTAACTGAAAGATCTCGAATCAATCTTCTTTCGACTAGCCACAAATGTAATGTGGTCAGCTTCTCTATCAGCATGGTCTCCATCCTCACCTGTTGATGATCACGGAGTGACTTTTATCCTCCCCGCCCCTTTTTGCTTCCCAAGGGACAGGAAATCATTCGGCTGCTTCGATTAGCGGCACGCTGTTCAAGCAGCCTTCCATAAGCGTATCTAACTAATATGAAAACTTGTCAAGGCCGAGGTGCTTCGTCTATCGATATCGTAGACCTCGTGCTGAGTACCTCAGGGCGCAGTCACCAGTCACAGTACCTCTCACACCAAAGCCACAACTCGCAACCAACCAATACCATCACATCGTGACACAAGACCTTGCCGCCTCTCTCCCAATCATCCTCTCCCAAACCCATATTACCCTCCGACCGACATGCCCCGCGAACCCACAATGTAGCATCACGTCGTACAACCTTCACCTCGGGCAATCCAAAGGTTGACCAGCCTCCGGAACCAACATCCCTACTGACCCCTTAACCCTCTCAGCAAAGCACCCCCTCACCTAGGCATCATGCACGACGCGCCGCCGATCCTCCAGTTGCCCCGTCAGAATCCGAGATTGCTCAACCCACGGAAAACCAGCACTCACCTACGCTACTCTGTTCGGGTACTCTGTACAGCCGTCCGCGTTCCCTTTCAGCCGTCCATCCCCAACGACGCTCGCTCGTCAACCAACGACAACCTTCATCCCTCTTCCTAATGATCCTTCTATAAGACGATCATCATATCAACCATCATTTTAGCCCCTCAGCTGAAAAACCCCAGTCACGATCACTAAACTCAACAAGAACCATTGCCCCCCCCCCTCCCACCGCCTTTTTCTTTAAGTCGCTCCCTCACTCTCGCTTGAGTACGGATACTACCTCGTCCGTCCCGCGGCACGTTTGCTGATAACACCCTGGACGAAACCCCAGACCCCTAGATCGACCACCGCGACTCATTCTCAAATGTAGGTACCCCAACCGGCAGGTGGTTCTCGCCCCAATCTCAATACCACCTCGTACCCAAAACCCATAACGCCCACAGGAAAAACCGTGCCATACCTATACTCCCCCCCCTTCCCCCCCCTTCTACAGACTGCTGCCGCTTCTTTTTCTCTTCTCAAGGGCCAGAGATGCGACGGCCCGGTGCTCCGCAAGAGGCAAGAAAGCCCAGAATGTCCCAATCGCGCCCTATTCGTCGTGCTAATTCAGCGCATCCCCCACCCGCCCCATCCAACTCAATCGAGAGCCATGTAACCACGGAGCCGCATGCACCGTCCCTACTGTATACACCCTCTTCACCAACGCAGGGGATTGGGTAGGTAAGGGAAAAAGAAGAGAAACTCTGATATACAAAAGTCAAAAGTCACTCGCGTGTAGTACATTCTTTCTCTTCTCGAACCGTTCCGATCCGTCTGCAAATACCGCGGTATCAACATTGTCCTACACGAAGAAAGCTTGGCCGTGGCTTTTCCCGCAACCCTATTGACATGGTCTCTTGGGAGTTACACAAGACACAACACGGGACCCCCCCCCCCCCCCCCCACCCCCCTCCCCCTCCCCCCCCCCCCCCCCCCCCCCCCCCCCCCCCCCCCCCCCCCCCCCCCCCCCCCCCGGGCCCCCCCCCCCCCCCCCCCCCCCCCCCCCCCCCCCCCCCCCCCCCCCCCCCCCCCCACCCAATCCTTTCCGGTTTCCCCGCCGTCTCCACTTCACCGGTCCCCCGCCCCATGCCACATCGACTAGGGAGGGGGGGTAGCGACGCACCTCGGTACCCTAAGCCCGTCCCACCGAGGTCAACGGCGACGCTTTCTTTCCCCCGCTCTTTCCCCGTCCTTCCCCAGACTCCAAAGACACCACCTAAGATCACCACCCTACCCTGGTATTTCCCTGCAACATGAATAAATGCCAAGATTCGAGCAACGGCGGGTTTCACCCCGCTCCCTGGTGCTCATCTCGTTGAATTTCACGCGTGAACCAAGGTTCACAGTCTTGGCATCTAAGATGCGTTGGAAAGACATTCCGGGGAATAGTGCCATGCGTGCAGAAACCGTGGGACCGCACACCAGGCCATTGGATCAGAAATGATGCGTTTGAACGGCGTAGAAACAGCGTCATGCCGGTATTCAATTGCCTTTTTTCTCGCCAATTGTACGGGGATGGAACTCACGCCAATTGATATAGAGCTCACGTCAGAAATTGTCTTGTAAATCTGTTTTGAATTTGTTTTTTGACAGGCTCTGATGAGCATGGACTTGGACGAAGTCCAGAACTCTCAGAAGCTCAAAATACCTAAAAGCGGACCACAGTAGGGCACACCTAGAGTTGGCCCGTATCGAGACCCGTCGCTCAGCGACCAAGAATGGCAACCTTCCCTACTCGTCGAAACCGGCCTTGTTCAAAAAGGCTATGGTCTCTGCGTGCTTATTATGCATCTTATACATCCCCGAGTAAACAGTTGACCGAAACTCCCACGCATGCTAGATCATTCCTTCGTCAAGAGCTCCCCCAGAAGTGCCGTTTCCATCCTCATGAATATTTTGTTCCCCCACAACCAAGTCTCTAAATGATGACCGCTGGCCCTAGGTGTTGTGATCCAGTATCCAAAAGAAAATTGCCTTCAACTAAAAGAGGTATCGTAGTGCAGGACTAATGACCGCGGCATCGACTGAAGAGCCGAGACCGCATGAACCGTTGAATCGTACAGTCCCCCCTACTGTGACGCTCCAATACCGCTGAAAAAGAAGTCGAGCTCGCTGCCTGGCCCTCGGGCGAACTGGTGCTCGTTCTCCGCGAGTTGCTCCAGGAGGCTCAAGAAGGGGTCCTTCTCCTCACCTGGGCCAGTGCCGGTGCTTCCATTGTTGCTCTTGTTTCCCGGGCTGGGGGCGGCGACACCGGCTACCTTGTTTCTACCTTCGTCCCCGTGCCACGCGGCTGGACTGCCAAATGCATTTGTAGGCAACCCGCCGAACATGGGGTCATTGTAGTTGCCCCCTACTTCGTTGTTCCCACTTGCTCCCGGTGTGGCGAAGCTGAACTGCGGAGAGAAGGAACTTGAGGAGAGCGCCGACATGTTGGCTTGTTGGTGGCTCTGAGGTCCGAGGGAGAATCCTGCCGCAGCCGCCGCTGCTACGGCCGCATTGGTGGCCGCAGCTTCGTCATATTGGCTGTGTGACGCAGACATCGAACGGTGCTCCATTGTCTCGGGGTGAGGAGGCAGGGATACAGGCGTCGCCAGTAGTGCCGGTGACGGGTGAGACGCCATCGTCGGGGTCGGGTGTGAAAAGGAATGACGAACGTGAGAAGGCGTCGGCAGGCCATGCGGACGCGCGATATTGCTCGTACTGAGCGGCGAAAGGACCTTTGCATCTGGACGCTTCCGGCCAGAAGGAGCTGTGTTCTTGCGCTTGAGGCTCGGTCGCTCGGGTTCGTTCATACTGTTGGCACGAGGCGCGTATAGATCGTGGCCCGTGTATGTGTCTGTAGTGAAGTCGACAACCACATCAGAAAGGCTCAGGTTTGCCGCGTCAAAATTGAATGTCTGGCCGCCAGGTCCGCCAATGTTGGAGTAGCGATCAAAGAAATCCTCGAGGTGGAATGCCGGAGAGTAGCGCAGAGGATTGTTTGCAAGGCTTTTGACAAGTTCGGAATGAGCATTGTAGATTCCCTGCAGGGTTTCCCTCTGATGTTGGACACTTGCCCAAGCATATCGCAGCTCGCTCAGCTGCTGCATCTCTCTGGACAGAAATTCTCCTGACAAGCTGAACACAGTCGAGTCGCCATTGCCATTCTTGTTGTAATGGGCACCGTGGATATGGACTGTACCCGCGGTGCATATGCAGTAGCCAACAAAAGCCGGCCATTCGATTGTGCCGGTCTGCTTTCCGAGTTCGACAAGCTCGGAGATGGCGTTCGCGTGCAGAAAGCACATGTTTGTCGCTTCAATCTGCCAAGAGTGGTGCTGACCGGTTCCAGCGAGCTCGGCCAGGTCGATGGGTAGAAATGGTCGGTAAATGAGACAGTGAATCAGATGGTAGATGAGTTTGCTCAGGACCAAAATAGTCGAATCAGGTTGACCAAACAGCGTATCGAGACTTGAGAAAACGTCCTCGGTGCCGGAAGCCCAAATGTCCAAATCTTGACGAATCTTGGACAAGTTTGAGAGCGAATGCCACGGAAAGTGCGAGTCGCCCTTCACCCCTCCTGCTGCCAGGTAGCGATTTGTTATACCAAGAATGCGGCTAATGTCAATGAGCATTCCCGTGCTGCCTTGAGACTTCTTCCCACTTCCCTGAAGGAACTGCAGATTGGACCCAGACTGAAAGAATTCGCCGTCGATAGGGGGTACGGAAGGGTTCGGTGACCAACAGGGAAGCCGGAGAAGGATGGTCTTGTCGCCGATGAGAGAGGGACGCTTGGAACCGCATGCCAGGAAACGATCGAGCAGATAGCATGTCCAGAAAATCCTCCTCCTCATTTCTCGCTCGACTGGCGTGACGCGTGCATTGTTGTCCATCTCGCGATGAGTTTCGAGAGCCATTGCCATACCAACCGCATTCGCTACACGTTTTGTTAGCCTTTCGCTCTTTAGTGCTGTTGTCAAGTCCCGTAGCCTACTCATCAGCATATACGCCCTCTTGCCTTTGCCTGCTGCAGTGAATGCAATAACTAGCAAAAGCAGAGCCTGCAACGCGTCGACTGAAGGCTCATCGGTGTCAATCTCTGCCCTTGCACGCGAAGCGAAGTCTTCACTCAGATGTACAGCAGACTGATAGCCACTAGGATGCGGTGTATATCTACCAACCTGATCAGCAACTTCGATGAGCCATTGGCGCTCATTCTTACCTTGCCGCAACGGCATAGATCCCATGGACTAAGTAATTTGGTAGTTGGTTTAATTGGAGTCGTTGCCGGACCGAAGATTCATCCAAAATGTGGTAGGGCTTAGAGTGAAACCTCGAAAAGTAGGTGTCTAGCAACGCATCGGGCTGAACGGTAGGTGGCGAAGGCTCACTAGTAAAGTCAGTTCACTAACCCACAAGAAATCCCGCTCAAGCATTCTGGCCTACCTCGCCGGGGCCGGTGAGTAAACGGCGGACTCATCGACGTCCACTTTCGGGTCTAGTGCTATACGCTTGGGATTTGAGTCGTCGTCGGGTACATTGTCTGCTCGTGAGGTTTCTTCGTCCTTGATTCCTGCGGCGGTTGGCGTGGTTGGGGTCTGCTCCCCAGCATTCTTCTCTTTTAATTTTGCCTCCAACCCATCGACCCTCTTCAGCAGTGCTTCCAATACATCTGTCTTTGGTCCACGCTTTTTGGGCACGGCATCTGATCGAGACAAGCGCAAGACACGTCAGCCACCTAGCAAGCTTTCCTAATTCCATCCTTTTGTCGACAAGAATAGAAAGGCTTGGCTTACCGTATACGCAAGGGCACTGGAAAACTTGACAGGCTTCACAGGATGGGCGTAGCCGGTTACACTTGATCTGAGGGGTACTTCAAGTCAGACGGCGGCTCTGAAATTTGATGGAAGACTCTCCCTTGCGCGATACTGAGAGGTCGTCATGCTGTCTTACCTTGCGCTTGCGGCATGACTTGCAGTTCATGGACTCCCGGGGCTCATTGCTTAGTCGCCGCGTCGGCAGGCGCTCAATGCCGACTTGGGGACGTGACATGGCCACAGGGTGAATTCCGGGAGAAGGGGTTCCATTCATTGGTTCGTATACAGACATCGACATCATCCAAGAGATTGGGTCGGTGATTGCAGAAAGGAATTTGGGGTTCGTCAACAGGTTCGGTTCGGTGCGGCGCCGGCAGGCGTGGGATGTAAATCAGTTATTTTCAGCAAGCCGAGTAGCTAGCGTAGGCCGGTTGGAAGGCAAAGATGTTGTTGATCAGGACATATCGAGGCGGGTTCAGAAGGGCCTGGGGGTTGTCTGGTCGAGCTGATGTGAAGCGAGTGAGCTGAGTTAAGTGGCTCGCGATGAAGTGCAGAAGCACAGAAACCAGACAAGAAGCCAGTTTAACGAGGCAGGATCGGGGACCGGTGAAGTTAAGAAATAAAGAAAGGTAAAGAGGTTGCCAGCCAGGCCTGGACTAGTAGGTAAGATGATGACTGTCTTGCCCCCCCAGCAGTCGTCTAGGTAGACATGTGGAGGTGGCTAGTGCAGCCGACTAGGGTGTGTTCGTCTCTCGTTGAGTCGTTGTTCTTGCGTGGAACGCAGTTCGGATGCATCAAGCACAAGCAGCAGGGGATCAAAAGGGAACGGTTACAGAACCAGGGGGAAGGGATTGACAAGGAGCTCAAGTCCAATCAAGGAAGAGGAGAAGGGGAGGTTGCACGAAGGGGGCAGCCTGGGAGAGAGTGTGGATGTGTGTACGAGGTATCTGTAGGTCGATAGGTATCTGTACACTATTAGGTAGCTTGGGGAGGATGAGGAGAAGGAAGAATGAAGGCGCCGAGACCGTGAGGGAGGGAGAGAGAGAAAGAGCGAGCCTGAGAAGAGGAGGCACTCGGGGCGGAGTCTGAAGAGGGGGGAGCGATGTTGGGGAAAGATGGGGCAAGGCAGGTTGCTTGCTGCTTCGGTAGCGTGGAGGCCGGGGTAGGGGCGGTTTGACCACAGAGGCTTGTCTTGTTCTGTCCAAGGCCTGGCGAGATGCGACTGGGGAGCCGGGCAGGTGCTGGTGCTGGCGCAGGTGCTGGCAGACTGGGATGACGCCCACCCAGCCCTTGCCTTGCCTCGTTTTCCTTCTTTTCTTTCGCTGTGTGCCCCGGACGAGAGACCCAGTCATCAAAAGACGGGTATCCGCTCTGTATTTGCGAAGCGGCACTGCGAATGGGCATCCCGGAGTACCTGGCCCGGTACTTCCATCCAAGCCTTCCAAGGTGTGCGGATACGGAGAACGGAGTGCGGAGTACATGAGAAATGCTCGCATATTCTTTCCGTTCGGTAGGTAGCTATCGACGTCTACTTTGTCTTCCTCGTGTCTACTGCAAAGTTACTCCTCGACGCCTAGTGCACTTAGCCCGATGCCGAATCACACTTTTCTCTCGGAGAGCGTCGGCACGGGAAAGGAAACAAGCTGCCCTCGTTGTGCTGAGAGGGTGTTGTGAACCAAGGCGGCAGATGTATCCGTACGAGAATGGAGAGAGGAACGACTCGTGGCCAAAGGCAAAAACCAGAGCCGGACAGGGACAAGGCAGATGGACGCCGCCGCTGCATTCAACCTTCTTTCTGTACATAAAACAAGTCCCGTCATGCCGTGCCATGTCGTGGGACAAGAATTTCATTCCAACAAAATAGACGATGAGCTCTGGCTCTTTTGGATACTCGTGATAGTCAGTCAGCGCTGACTGGTCACGACGAACCATGGAGGAACCGCGAGCCGCCCGAGCGAATTCCCCCTTCGAGACGGGCTGCTGCAGACTCGCGTGGCTAACAGACTGTGATGTACCTGCTTTGTGGCGCTCTCGTCGTTTCTTCTCCTCTCACACGACCCGGGGATACATGCTGGAGGGAGCATGGAAGTCGATGGAGGACGAGCAAGGGTTGGAGGCTGGAGGGATGTGTGGGGTTTTGGAGATGAAAAAAGTGAGCTTGTGAGCAAGTGCAGCGCGTGCCGTCACTGCAGCGCACAGCCGTAGCGCGCTCTGAAATGAGGAGGGGGGGGATGCAAGATGGACAGGTCGCCTCGCCCAGATGGGCCCAGATGGGAGACGCACAGCAGGAAACCCGCTCCCAGCGGTAGGGATCAGATGTCAGACAGTCAGACTGTGCCCGAGGACAGGATATCTGTCTTTGGTTGGGCCTGGTTGGGTTCGGGTTGTCAAAGTCGACCATGGTAACGGCGCAGGATGAGGCGCGAGCCGCTCTACAACATTGGATGGTAAAGCTCGCTTACCAAACAGAAAATTGAGCGAGTAATAACCGGTATTTCCGTGATTGACACGGATAGTGGTAGGGGTGAACCTTCTGAACCCTCTGAACCACCTCACTGCAAGATGAGCATTTGCAGATCAAGTCGACCTGGGATGTTTGCGTTGGCGGGCATGGCAGCTGCCAAGCCAAAAAAGAAAAGAAAAAAGAACATGGGAGGAGCGACATGGGACCCGGCATGGGACCCACCAGGGGACTGACCCAGCAATTGAAGACAGCATCTGTGTTGCCAAAACCGGGTTTGTCGATGGTGGACCATGTTGTCTCTGGTTGAAGATATTCGGATGAAGAGAAAGACGCCTCGAAATCTAAATTGTAGGCATGAAGGAACAGGCCGTGGTCTGCCAAAGTACAGTTCTTCCGTACATAATCAGTATGTCCATCCATATGCGTTTTGAAAAGAAGAAAAGAAACGATAAATGAGCTGGACACTGCGCCGTCATATTGCCGTTGCCTGCCGCTCCATGTACATACATACCCCTACAAAGATTACAAGTCGGATCACAGACATTCTCGAGCAGTCAACATAAGGTGGACGGCTAGCTCGCCAATCCCGAGTCAACGGCTGGCCGCAGCACCTGCCCGGGCAGTACTCCGTACCCACGTTGATACTGCTGTCTCAACACTCAAGCTGCTTCCCTCACCAAATCTCATTCAAAGCTATGGAGGTGGTACAGCGACTGGTGACTGATGTAATACAAGGAAGCAAGGCCCTTGGGCAAGTTCTGCCGGCTTTTATTTTAGCCCGTGATGTGACAGCAGAGGCGGAAATATATTCATAACTTTATTGTACGTCGGACGTCGACGGCAGTCTCATCGTCCATGTATGTTGAACGAATATCCCGGCGACCTTTGCCAGAGTTACCGACACGCTCATCTGGGCAGGACCCGACCCGGCCCCGTCCTGTACGGTCGCATCCTCGGAGGAGACTGGTCAGCCCCAGGTCACCCCTCCTTTCCCGCAACTGGACAGACCCGAGGTGATCAAGGGACTCTGGGTGGTTCCGCAGTGTTCCGCAGCCCTTCCCATGATCCCCACAGGCCTCATCCAGACTGTAGGCATGCTAATAACACCAACTCACGTCTTCTCAGATTTGCCCGAGATATGCCCACTGGTATCGCGGAGCCCAAGGCTCTAACTCTCCATGTCCATGGCCTCGACCACGGCGTTCATGCACATCCCCCGGTTCCAGACTTTTGAGTGAGAGCACATGCTGCCCTCTCTACGGATACCATACTTGGTCTCTACCTACCTTTACCTTACGCGGTACACGGCGCGTGGTAACTCTCCACCGCGGCCGACAAACCCTAAGGCACGCAACACCCGTTCCGCCCCAAGTGCAACCAGGACATGACTCTGCAACTCACCATGAGCTCGTAAAGATGGGTCGTTTCTCGGAAACCATCTACCCACATGTCTTTCATCAACCTTTTTGTCCCTCATGCCTTGGGGTAGCATCCGAGCAATCTAACCTATGCCCATCAAAGCTGTAACCCTCGTCTATCCGTACGGTCTCGAGTATACCCGCTGCCGTCTCACGACTTAATCAACACGTGGGCGCCAAAAACGCACTCGCGGAGTCGCGGGCTCCTCTATCCACCATGCCAAGCATGCTCTGGATCGTCTGGACTCGTCCGCTGGCAGGGGCAGTCTCGGCCTCATTCATCACGGTAACTAGAATTGTCTTGGTCGATTCCACAGCGATTCGGTATCAACCCACATCGAAGTCTGATCCGAGGCGTATCGTGCTAGAATGCCATGAGTTTTGCTATCGACCTTCCGTAAACATCTAATACCCTTCAAAGTTCGAATGGGACCCAAGAGGCCCCCCTTGTACTGCTACTACCGCCTACCGCCTACCGCCTACCTCCTCCCCTCCAAGGGGACGTGCAAAGCCATGCACTGACGCAGGAAAAGCCCGGTTGATGGGTGTCTCATCGAACCAGGCGGCACCTATTAAGGCCGGTACTTGATCCAAATTACTTACATGGCCATGCATGCACTTCCCCAGAAATATCTCGCTGGCTTGATACTTACCTTACGGCATCACGTCTACCAAGGGCGCCACGACGCAGAAAAGAAACGGCCAAGTGGAGGACAAGGTTAACAGTTCTCCAATAAGCTGAGACGGGCCGTGTTTGGATGGACCATTCGACTTTCAGACGAACATGATCGTTCAAGTAGCAACGTGCCGTCTAATGTGCTATCACCATGCATGTCACGGTAGGTAGATCAGATCGGCAACTTACACAGTATAGGTAGGGTGGTGGACTTTGCCAATGCCAGGACGCCTCTGAAGCCCGTATCCCCGACTTGCCGTCGCCAACTGGCCTCCTTTGCCCTGTCCATTGGAGACGACGAAGCTCCCCGTCCCGGCAGACCGCCCCGTGAGGCCAGAAGCCCTGACTTTGCTACACGAAAAAGCGGGAAATCCAACACTCACTCGCACGGGCGGAAAAGGGACACGGGAAAGTGATGGGTTCCCCTGCCTTGGGTAATCACGCATGGTACCAGACCACTGTGTCGGACCCCGTTGGTCAAGCCGGCACTCACCCGACCGCCAAGATCGGGCCATTGAATCAATTCTGTGGTAGGGGTGTCCTTGGCGTAGCCTTGTCGTGCTCGCAACAAGTCATTTTTCCTTCTTCGACATGGCTTCACACGAGCCCAGGCACAAGCATTACTCTGCTGCTTCTGACGTTTGACACTGACACTTGACAGATTAGCTAACACTTATTTACAAAGTCAATAATAAGCCAGTCGATTATTAGCGTCGTTCCACCCACGTGAGATGACGTCCGCTTGGCAGCTGGTCCAGCGAGATCAAGGGCCGGTCCGCCAAACATGCCCATGTCGTGTCTGTATCAGATCTCGAACGGATCGATGGGAATAAGAAAAGAAGCAGAAAAAGAAAGAGAAGGCAGAATACCGAAAGGCGCCATGGTGCGCCTGACGGCACTACGGGCCCAATTTGGCATCGTGCCCGTCCTCCACCGTTTAAGCATGACTATGCCGCGGATGAGACTAGGTGGGAAGAAGTACCGGTTGCGTAATGACAGATATGTCCAGTGCCCAGACCATGCATATTGCCCGTTCGTAAAGATTCCCTTTTCTGAGCTGGTGGCAATTGGCCCCCAGCTGCAGAAAGGCGGCATGATTTGTTGTCTGCATGTCTGCTGAAAAGGGGGATGGATCATGGGGGCTTGGGGGCCTGGGGTCCTAGGGGGGGTGAAGATGAGACGAAATAGGATCCTTGCCTATAATCGGGGCAAGCTGGGGGTCAGGGACACATCGCAGGTGGGCTGCCGTTCGAACTTTGGAGAGCTGCAACAGAACAACCAGGGTGATGTAATGTGAGAAGGACGGCCAGACCGCGATGACCCAGTGGGCAGATGACATGCCTCGATGTGAGACTGTGAGTGACGTCCTCTGTACGGAGTAAGTACGATGAAATCCACAGTCGATGCCGGCTGTCACGGGCTTCCTCTGGGCCTTTGCTTGTGGCGGTTTGCTGGTGGTGTCTCGGCTTTGAGACTGGCTACCTTAGTCGTTACCCAAGTTGCTGCAGATTAGACGGATTGTCGAGCAGCATATACAGTGCACAGAGTCACATACAGGCCACGGCCCTCACTCTTACCGGACGGGATGCCATCCTTCCTTCCAGCCCTGGCCTCCTTCCCTCTCTCGTGCTGATTACTGAGTACTGAGTACTGACCGATGACGAGCAAGTGTGCAATGCGAGCCTTCCGTCGTTGCTGCGGGTGGTGCGCCCTGTCAGACAGTTGCACATTAGGAAGGACATGTAGAGATCGACCAAGACTTGGAGGGAAGTTGGGATGGATGCTCTCTTCTTGCCGTGCCGAGGATATCTATGCAACTCCTCGATTGGGACGTCCACACCCGCCTTGAAGTCATCTTGTGAGAGAACGTCCACAGGCACTTGTATCTACCGAGTACGCATACACAAGGACCTTGGCACTCTGGGTACCCAAGCCGTGAAGAAACCTCCCACCCACATCACACCTCCCAATCACTTTTTGTTGCTGCGTACGGATCGACGCCTGATATCAACGATGTTACCGATGCTTGTCGCAGATGCCGACCAAGACAACAGCGCTGCGCCCGTCTCTTCCCTTCTTCGCGACAAAAGTACGGATGCATTGCATCCCATGTATCGACGTTGTCAGTCGAGACCGCGACTTGCTGCTCTGGCCATGCATCCCGCATAGAAGAGGAACTTCACCCGCCTTGCCGCCCTCCGATCCGACCTGACACAGCCATAAGAATGCAGCTTGTATCTGCTCCTTCTGCCTTCAACCAATAATCTGCTTCTCTTCAACCACCCGCCCGTCCAACTTAGCTCAGGGCCCTATCTATTCGGTGTCAGGCAGCGAGCCGCTTCAACCCAGTGAGCTCGCCTGTCTGCCTCTCTGCACTGGAGGATTGCACCACATGGCAACCAGATATGGTCAATGCATGGCGATGATCCCGGCTGGCCAGCGTTTGTCTCCAAAGGGGGGGCGGCTCGGGACCAAAGATCTTGGAGTGGAAATAGCACAGGCACAGGCACAGGCACAGGCACAGGCACAAGCAACACCTCCGTCACCTAGTGTGCCTAATAAGCCATCACATCACAACGTCCAGAAGAATTGGAGAACATCGCACGAGGAGCCTCCGGCCGAAGGAGAGCGGAGACCATGCCGATCGATGCGGAGAAGCTTTCTGCTTTTGTCCTCTTGCTGGTTCCATCACACCCATTGTCAAGCCCGTCTCAATTCTTTGGGGAGGGGTTTCCCACTAGGGTTCGTTCGATGTAGCTAGGAAGCACTTGCAACAACTCAATCCCCAGATGCGGAAACCGTTAACTACGGGTTGAGTCAAATTCGCATTCTCGATTCTCTCGTGGATCCCTTTGCGACGACACTGAGAGCGGCAACACATGCTGACTGCCGCTCGAATCAGAGCACTCTTTGAGCTTTGAACCAGATCATGGACGACTGACATCAGCCACTGCTGAGTCGAACCAACGCAAGTCACCCGTGGTGACTTCTGTCCGCCTCCCGAAGTTCGACACTGACACCCTAGCTTAAGCCCGCGGGGCTTTTGCCGGATTGCTTGTAGATCCGCCTCAGCATCATATTCCATCTGTGAAGCAAAGCCACAACTGTCTTGCCCCCGCCCCCCACTCCTTCTGCTTGATATCCAGCATCGCACAAGAGTCCTGTCGCCGTCTCAACTCTGTCACCAGTGTCAAGCAATCACTTTTGCCTTCCGATAGATTGGCTGTCTCGAACGAAGTATGCTGTCCACGCTGAAAGGTTCTTCTCGTACCACGACTACCTCCATAGGCCCAGGCTTGACTGACATGTTGGTCTATTGTTCGACATGGGCATCCCCCACAAAAGAGATGGGCACTCTGAACGGGCCTCGCCCAAAGTCGCAAATACAGCGAGCAACTAGCGGGACCTCAGTCACGGGTGACGTCTCCGGCACTTTCTCGAGACCTTCGTCGAGCAAGTCTTGACGGCCTAGGAGCCAACATTGGCAAGCCTCATTGCAGCCTGCCCCGCATCTGTACACATGACGTCCAAAGCTCTACCTTGTCCCCTCATGCACTCCAGAGCCGAATAGCGGCCGAGAGTGCCAGGTCAACGACACAGGCCGGGCACAACGGCAGCCAAAAGGCCCTGACTGGGGTTCATTGCTCCCCTATGGGCCTGCTGCTTGTGCCGCGTCGCTCCAGGCCGAGACCGATGGTGGGCATGCAGCCGCAATGCCCAATAGCCACTTCACCTTGCGAGACAGTTTCTGGCACTACTGCACCTAGGCAAAAAGAATAACGGTCATATTCTCCAAATTGGGGGCCGACGTCCATGCCTCCCAACTCTCAACACGAATGCATGTCAAACCGAGCACAGCACCACGGTAGAGATTCGGTGCTACACACGTGGCTGCGGTGTCTCCCTCGACGCATGCATCAGTAATAATAGGATTGGCCATCCGGATGCTCAAGCTGCCGCTCCTTTAATGTAGGTTGCCAATGTGGTAGAAAGAAAGCACTGTTCGAGAAGAGGCCCTCCACCATTATCAGACATCGACTAAGATCTGTTGCCGAGATAAGCTTTGACTCTGCATCCAATTCCCGTCTTCTGAACCCCAACCCACAACGTGGTGGAATCGATCGTCGATGGAGAAAGTATGTTGCCAAGCAGAGATGCCATTTTCTCTCCCAACTTTGCGCTGTTCACGCAAGTCCGCGCTCTTGGCGCGCGAATATTGGAGCGTTCCAAACAGCTCGGAGGTGAGGAGCAACACGACCGCCTGAAATTTAAGCGTCGGATGTTCTTTACCTTATTCGGATCGCCTTCGGCCCTTTCCCCATCACCAATCTCTATGCCATTGTTGCATCCGAGTCTTGACCTCTACGCGTGGGCCCAAGACGTCACACAAGAGCCCTATAACAGCCTGAGAGCAAGAAGCAAAACGCAGTTCTCTCGAACCGCCGGTTCCGGCTCCGGGTTCCAGCCATCCAATCTCAGAATGGCAAACCCGCATCTAATTTCTCAACCTACTGGGTCCTCGTCAACGTTGCTCGGCACCCGCCTGGAAAGGCCCCGAGGCTCTGACAGCATGGTAAGGCCCGTCGTAATGTGACGAAAAAGAAGAAAGGAAGATGAGAATACTTGTGTCGCCAAGCAATAGCGGCCGTCCTACACCCACAACTGCCGCCACCCGGACTGAAGGAATAGCCACTCATGAACCAATACTACAGCTCCCCTGTATGTATCACAGGAAAGCCTTTGCGATATCGTTTCAGTCAATGTCACCTACCGCTCTTAGCAGCTTGTTCAATAATCCATTCCCTGGGTCGTCCTGTCGATCCTCGCACCGGCTCACCTACCGAGTATCTATATGACTGTCAGCTATCAGTCAGGCATGGTTCTACAGCAGACATGGAAGTTTTCGGCTGCGAAGGCAGCCAGGCCGCCTGGAACGTCCAAGATAGCCCTACAAAGGTTGCGGCATGTTTTGTAGGAGAACCTGGGCAGCGCAACAACGTTACGCCGCACCAGAGTCGACAAGAATTGTCACTTAATCTACATCATACAGGCACTAGATCCGAAGGGGTGTCTTTTCATGCCCCTTTGCAGGCACACGTTAGGATCCTGGGCTCAAGCTGTCTCCTTAGAGCTCTCCCACACCTGCCGGTAGCATCGAGAAAGACGGCCTGACCAGCAATTTACGATGCGGAATTGACAGGCATGGTTCACCTGCCTGCCATGGCGTTGTCTTCATTTATGAAGCCGGGCTTTCCGTGTTCACGGAAAGTAGCTATGCAGGAGTCGGGGCAGTACCCACGCCGTCATTGTCCAGACTGCGGGAGGATGGATGGTATCGGACCTGGTCAAGGAATGATCAAACTCTGCTCAGAGCTCACCGTCGGTTCGCGAGCTCTGGCAGCAACATCAAGAATTCTGTTCTTTCAGAAAGTCAACAAATCACGATTTACCAGTTTCGAACTGCTCACCGATGACTTCGCCCTCCATCCACTCCAAAGTTCCCTTGCATGGTTTTGTTTAAGCTTATGGGCGGCTAGGCGCGCGCCCGTCCCGCAAGGTCTTCTGACCCGGTCAGACTCGTCACCTCCATCCTAACGGTGTCTTCCAGCCGTACCAATCACCATCGCGGGCCACGCAGAAATTGGAGAAATTGGGGAATGAAGCCTGACCACCTTCTTCTGACTCGAGATTTCCGTCCGAAGCTGGGGTCAAAGGACACCATCGATTCGTGACTCCGCTCAATATCCCCTCCTCTCCTTCTCTCCCCACACTCCTCCACACATCCACTACTTCTGCAGGTCTTGAACCCTGATTTCGTACAGACTACAGAGTAACTTCCTCTTACGACGTGTGCTCTGCAACACCTGACCATTAAGAAATGCCGGCCCGGCACGCCACTGGGCCATGGCATTGAAAACGTTCAGAGAGCTACTGAGGGGAGGCGGGGCGACGTCGTCTTGACCCGATATAGGCAGAAACGGGGGCTAACGTCCCGTGCAACGACGACGCCTCGCGATCACATACAGCGAACAGCGAGCCATCGACAACAGCCATGTCAGCCACCCCATCAACATTTACTATCATTTCTTTCCGGGGAGTGTCAGGCCAGCAAGTGCGTCAAACCTGGCCAGAATTCACAGCCGGGGGTAGTTTGTCAACAGCTGGTCCGCCGACGCCCCTCTTACCCAGTGTACTCGCAAGTTCGTCGCTATGCTTCCCTGCGGGCGTTTGTGGGGGAGATTAACAAGGGGTAATCGAGCCGCACTCCATCACGGTACGGGTATAGACGCGTCGATACCAGATCTGGCCCTGTTGGAAGTCACTAGCTACCATGCAACGGGATGGCATGGCCAGCAGTCAGCCCGACATGTACATGGGCGTTGTGTCGTGTCAGTCCACGGAGACACACCGACGCCTGTTACACGCCAGAGCTTGGTTCCGGGTTGCTTTTCTCTCTGATGTCGTAACTAGCCAAAACATTCTGATTACAAGGTGCAAGTTTCCGTCAAGGGGCGAGGGAGAGCCATTGCCAAACCACCTCCAAGACTTTGTGAACGAAGAGGTCTCACCCCTGTTCATTCCTTTTCGATAAGCCCGCCTGCCTTTTCGTTCCCAGCGTATCCGGGCTACTGAGTACTCTAATCTTTTCGGCCGCAGCGAGGTAGCTGTGTAATATCGAGTTATCAAAATTCTGGCACTCCACTGTGATGTATTCGTCCCCGGAGCATGCGGCTAGTCGCCTGTCTGCCCTTCATCGAACACCACCCTCTCTCAAGGTCTGCCCCGTCATCTCGCCCGAACGAGCCCATCGCGGTGATATCCGGATTCTATTCGTCGATCCAGTGCCTGTCTACCTACCCGTTAAACGTAATCCCGATCGGTTCGACTGGGACGCCACACCAGCGCAGGGGACGGGACGGTCTTCTTTTCCCGCCCTTGCATAACGAGGTTTTTCTTTCGTTCGTTGGGGAGGAGGAAGGTATGCTTCTGTGGACGTCAACACCGCCGCCACCACCACCACCACCATTAGAGCTCTGGTGAGGGGGAGAGGGGCAAGGGGGTTGAGTAACATGGACCACGGGCGGCCCGCGTTTGTGCTGCGGCCTTCTTCACCTGAGTTGACCTTTCCGCTGGTTACCGGGGCGGGTGGGTGTGAATAGTCCACCCTCGCCGAAACCGAGCGAGTATAGCGAGCGGAATGCGCAGGGCCGCTCTGCCTGTGCCTCTGCGTAGAACGAGAGTGACTGGCAGAGGCTAGCCGGTATCCATCACCAACTCTCATGCTGTGCCTCTGGCCTCCGCTGTGGTTTGTTAAGCAAGTTCATCAGGGCGGTATCTGAGCCATGGTACCTCGGAGTGACGTTGCCTGAAGACATTGAAGGAGTAAAATGGCACAGCCTCTGATTATTTGACTCGCCTCGTACTCAACAATAAGCCGCATCATGCATGCGGAAAAGCCAACGAGCCGAGGCCTCTTCCCTTCAGACTTGACCTTGCTTCATACAAACGCCCCCTTCGGGTCCCTTCGGGTGACGGACGTCAACAGCGCCGAGATCATTCTCTCTCGCACACACTATCCAAATCTGCCAGGCCAAGTGCTGAACATTGACTCAACGAAAACGCGTCATCCAAGGTAGAACTGAATACGGATATGTCAGATTTCATATAATGCAACATCCTGGCTAAGGGAAGGGGGGAGGGGGGGTGCGAATGATGATCTCTGTGTATTGTGTATTGTCAATGGAGACCCTGATAGATAGACCCTGACGATCTTGTTTTACGCCACCCAAGTTGTTTGCCGCTTTCCGTCTATAGCCGCAAATCCGTCCACATACCTAAGCAGAGCAGTGGCAAAGACTTTGAGACGTGGGAGGTTGGGATAAGAGGAAGCTCAAACGCAGGTTCGCCATGCGGAAGGCCTCGATGTTCGAGATTTCACATCACAAGGTTACGAAGGATACGATCCGCCCTTTTCCATAACGAATTGCATTAGTCCATCTCTAGAAAAAGGGACGCTCTTCTCTAGAGAACCGTCAATGGTCGTCGTCTACATGACACCGTCAAGAGACCCCCGCGACTTTTGCCACGAGATATCCCATAGCTTAAAATCTAATGAAATAATGAAGAGAAGACACCTTCGAAATTGGTAAGACTACCTCGAGTTGAGGGTATATCCTGAACCGCGAGCTACATGGAACTAGATCTTGTAAATACTTCCCCTACATGTCACCTCTCCTCTGACTAGCGACTTTCGCTTCCAAATAAACGCCGCACATGCATTGGGTCGTCTTCTTTCCCGGCGAGGCGCTTGCTGAATCAGATGCTTCTCATTGTCATTTCCGTGTCCATCCCCCCGTTCTGCGCAGCTGCCTCTACGACCTAGCACCGGAAAAGACATGGTAGGCATTAAGCTCCGGTTTCCAGGCTCCGAGTGGACATGGAAATGCACCTTCGAGCCTGGCTCGGTCGCCCCTCCGTTGTCTGCACTGGGCGTGGCAGCCGATGGCTCGTCTTGGCCATCATGGAGAGCTCCACAGGCCTCGGCATGGTCTAGCTACCTTGGGTCTGGAGCTCGGGGGTGGGTTCGCAAGGCTTCTTGTGGCCCGGCAAAGGCCGCAACTCATATAGAACCGCAAGCTTTGCCACAAAGAAACCGTTGCAACGGAGCTCGTGGTCTGGACCGGCGCAACTATTCTTGTCTGGCAGAGAAGGGTAGATATGAGGCCGGCTCCTTCAATATGTGTGAGACAGGCGAAGCTCAAATGCTTATCCTCTCTACACATTTCAGAACATGCCTCTACCGCTTGCCAATCTGACAAAGCTATAGGGCACGTTCTGACCGACCAGTAGCCTCAGAGTCTCAACAGTGGTGAAAGCGGCCGTGTCAGCTACACCATACGCCGAGAATCCTGCCTGTTGAGCGATCAGACCCGGATCACCACCCTTTCTCGCACCAGCAGTGTCGGCGAGATCGAGGAAGACTTTCTTGAAGTTTGAGTTTCCACGGACGTTGGCGCCAAAGACACGCACCAGCATACCGACGAGGTTGCTCTTGTCTGGCCCGAGAGCCGAAACGAATAAGAAAGGAGCTGCATCGTCGCTCACTGTTTGAGCTTTCTTGAGGCTCTCAAGACTGTTGAACGGCTCAATGACGGGTCCATCACGAGCCAGAGCTGGTGGTGTTCGAAAGCCAACGGTATATATCTTTGCCATACGGAGAGCTTTCAGAGCGTACATTACTGATGCGGCATCCTCTCCAGACGAGGCCAGTACAACCGCGGTCCGACCGAAGTAAGCAGAAGGTGCCATGTCTCTGGTCAGCGTGCTGATAATGCCACGCCAACTGGCATTGTCCAAGATCAATGATGTGTTCGGCGACAGACCAGAGATGTGTGACCCGAGGTGACCGAAAGAGTCATGATGGCCATGACGAGGACTCGAAGGAATTGATGCTGGGGCAGAAGAAGCCGAAGACGACGAACCCGACTTGACTATGATCGTGTCTACAGTACCGATGAGTCGAGCTGCCTCTGTCAACTCCGCGCCCTTGCCGCCGTTGAGCGAAGCAAAGAACGGGCTGGCCTTGAGCAGGTTGTTCCACGACACTGGCGGGCTGAGGTGAGCGCCGCCAAAGTTCTTTTGATTACACCAAGCCTCGATGCTTGAAAAGTTGTTTGGCAAGCGCTCTACAACGGCGAAGTAATGCGGCAGGCCCAGCTCATTGAAGCACTTTTCATAAAATGGGGCTTGCGGAGTTGAACTTCGGAAAGCCGGTGTTGTGATGCCATATATGCTCTTCTTGGGAAGTTGCCCGAGCAGTGCCAAAGCAGCGTTGATTTCCGACGCGCTCATTTGACCTGGAGCTGCGACTATCGGTAGCAAGGGGTGCGTGATGGGGGTGAACACCTTGTTCAGGGTACGTGAGAACTGGCCGGTTTCTCCCATGTTGACTCCGGAGAATGGCGGGGAATCTGGATAGTCTGCTCGCATTTTCGAGCGGAAGTACTCCAACTCGAAATTTTCGTTGTGGTCGTTGATGATGGCAATCATTTTGATAATATCGGCGTATTTGCTTGATTCAACGTACACCTGCTCAGCGTGGGACGAGGGCCATTTGAAAGTACCAGAGAAGTCGTGAAACGCAGACATGATCCGACTGCTTCCCTTCTGTTCCCAAAGCCTCTTTCTAATGGCCTCCGGAAGCCAGAGTTCCACGTCGATGTATTCAACTCCCCATTGAATTGCTCGGTAAAGGTATTCATAGTAAATATCGGGGTTCTCCATAGGAAAACGACCATTTTCTCTTGTACACCTAGTGGTGAATATTATGGGGAGTTCCGTCCTCTGACGCAGGAGCATCAGCTGCTGTCCGACATAGCTGAGGCTAGGGATGGCTGAATATGTGCCGTCCCCGAGAGGCTCCTTGAGAAGATCAACGCGGATTTCCACCGCGTCGGCGCCGACGGTGAGAATGTCGATGTTTGGCAACGCAGCACTGACGTCTGGGAACGTGGTAGAGATAAAATACGTTCGTGGTTTCGACATCAACGTTTCGTGGTGGCTGATCTGGCCTAGAGTAAAGGAGATGAATCTCGACAAGTCTCGACGAAAGAATGGTGCTTCGGTGTAGAGAAATTCGTAGTCGCACTGAGCCGAGAGAAAGACATCCGGTGGCATCCCAAGGTTGACACAGTGGGCGTTGATTGCCACAACCAGCTCCCGATTGCGGGAGTCAATGTCCTTCCCAGCAAGCTCTGCCGGAATGCCAACCACAAGCCCTTGGTCAGCAACGCTGACCTCCTGGAAAGCAGAACGGATGGCAAATGGCTTCCCCAGAACATCTGCGAAGACGGACACAATCTTGTCCTGACCAGTGCCGTACATGATGACGACGATCCTCGTGTCTCCTCTTTGAGGAGCACTCCCGAACCTCGTGCCAGTGGTGACAACAGGGCTGGCGTTGCGATCGACGTCCATCTCGACGTCTTGATTTCCCGAACCAACCATACTCCGAGGGCGCGCCGGTGTTGGACCGACCCCGAGCTGGTGTACCGATGCCATGGTAGCGTCTGAAGAGCCGTTGATTCCGAGATGCGAGAACCGAGCAGTCACGCCCGGGACGGTGAACTGAGGTGGAGGATACGAAATGAAGCCACGATAGACCGCTCCCTCCCCTTCTCCTCCTTCAGAACTACTGGGGCGACCGTAGGGAAGTATGGTGGCGGTGGTTCGTGATGTTGGATATGTCAGACCGAAATCCCATGACAAGACGAACTGATGATCCAAAGGGGTTATGACAGTTCAAGGGACGAATGGAAGCAGATTCGAGGGGCTACAGCGGGGATGGAAAGCTTGCTCTGATGGAGAAGACGTAGCAGGACCGAGGTGCGTCAGGTGACCTGATGGTGTTAGAGAGATATGCGGCCGGGAAGAGCAGGCCGGTGGGGGTCGTCGTGAGGCTGGTGCATACGACGTGCCCTTGAGATCGAGGGCGTGATATGCGCTGCTCAGGCTTGTGATTGAAAGGCGTAAGAGACGCCAACTTCCCGTGCGAACACAACAAGACGACGGCGACGACAAGAGCCCTATGAACCGGTTTGCTGGGGTCAAGTGGTTTCTTCCACCAATTCGCGGGTTGCTTTAGGTGTTTCCTATGCAGGATTGGAAGCCCGGGATTCCAAGGGTGGGTTGGTTCGTCTACTTGAAGCGCAGGCGGGCTTGGGATGCGTGCCAACCGCAGGCGGCAGGAATCTCGATTGAAGCTCTGGTGATGGTATTGCAGGGCCAGTCGCATGTGGCGCGCGAGTCGGACCGTGGGGGAGTTTTGTGTCCACGCAGTCAAGCACAAGGGAGGAGCTCAACTCTGATGGGCGGCGTAGAAGCTGTCCTATCCAGGTAAGATGGCGTTTTTTAGATGTTGTTGCAATATGAGAAGTCGGGAACTTGAGACGAACCGGCCGATGGCATGGGCAGGATAGGGCCGCAAGATGATCAGTAGTGTGGCTTGGGGAAGGGATTATTTCGCCGACAGGGAAGCGCCGAGGCGACGGCGCGGTAGCTTTCGGAGCAGCACAACGTTGTGAAGACGAGGTGCGAATGGACAAGGTTCTCCTTCATCCGTATGAGTTTCTTACGGTATGGTATGGAAGTTTGGGCTAGACCAAGAAGTTGGAGATCCCTGACCAGACCGGGACAGTTGGTAGGAGCGACAATGCTGGGATGATGGGTCTAGAGTGTGAATAGACTCGATGTTGACTTTGGACGGCAAAGCCGGCGAAGTCGAATCGCAATGGACAATCCGCTGCTTGTCGTTGGTGGAGGAGACGGAAAGATTGATGGAACTTGGGGAAGACGAATTGTTCCACCACAGACACTGCGTTCCACCGAGAGTACCTTGACAAGAAGCAGGAGGGGGCAGAGGGGCAAGCCGGAGAGCTTGGCATGGGGCAGACGGACTGGGACTGGGACTAGGAATCTACCATGGGACTAGGAGCTGGGGCCGGGGCTGGGAGGAGAAGCTCAACGTCGGATGGTAGTGGTGGTGGAGGTGGAGGTGGTGGAGGTGGTGTTGCTGCTGCTGCTGCCGTTTCTTAGATGCTCCACGTCGCTGGAGACTTTGCCGGGGGTGTTGGTCCCAAGGAAGACGTTTGCTCTTTGCTGACTGGATACTCGGGGCCGCAGGAAAGAAAGCTTGGGGCCTGGGTAGTCGACGAACGAAAGACGCAAGTCTTGGTCGTGCCGATGTTCCTGACTTGAGGCGAGGCGAGGCAGGCTAAGGTACACTCCCTGCCTGGGTCAAGATAGAATAATGAGACCAAGCAGGACTGGTGCTGGTCTCTATGAAAAGGGAATGGGATTGGAATTCAGTTGCAGGCCGGCCAGAACACCGTCCAACGATGATCCTTTTCCGAGACAAGTAAGGCTCGATATGTCTTTCTGTATCTGGCAATCTAGGGATGGATTCCTTCCTCTCTGTTGATGGGGTTGTTGCTGAGGGTGTGGACAAGAGGGAGCCGCCTCAACTAGCAAGTCTTGGTGAAGGAAGCTACGTTGCTTTTCAGAGCTGCAGCGAGGTACCCGAAGGGCGTCTACAACGAAGAGACATTTGGGACAAGCACGCGAGGTGAAGAGGGAAGTTGGAGATGTGCGGGACCCGAGCACTCCTGGGGACCTGTATTGGCGACTCGTGCATGCTAAAATGGTGGGGTAAATGGGGAAAGCATGGGGGAGTGCCATCCCCTGTAGGCTCCTTCAGTCCTCCTTGAGACCATGGCAGTTGAGGTAACTGCTGGTTGAATACCCCCTGAGGAGTAACTTGGCTGGGAAGAGTTTGGGAGGGTTTGGGAGAGTTTGGAAGGGAGGGGGAGCTCCCCCGAGCAGTCTGGTCGCCTCAAAGATTTGCCGCATTTTCCCTATTTCCGGGATTTGGACGTCAAAGATTCTCCGCCAATCACACGATGCTCCGTCCACGCCATTCGGGACGACTTGGCACCGTTAGTGTGCCGCTGGGAGGGAAACTCCTGTGCATGGTTCAAGGATTCCACACACACACACACACACACGCCTCTCTCATATCCCCCTTGAGTTACGAATACAACTTGTGTCTCTCCAGGAGCATCACCTCATCTTGACTCTCATAGCCCAACAGCACATGCACATCGTCAGTCTACCCGTCGATAATCACGCTGAGCCAGCCGTCTTGGCTCCCCAGCCACGGCCTCCGGCGCTACTTGGGTCTCAACTCTATCTGCGGCCAGACTATACCAGTCTCTTCTAAGTATCGGTCTTATTTACGACAAACTTACATACTGCTCGATGTGTGGTTGCAGCCGAGCAGAATAGAGATCTTCCACAGCCCGTTTCGCTGGCCGCTGTGCCGCTCGAATGCCAATGTCGCCATGGTCTCTTCGCCTGAAAGCGACAGAGTTCCTCTGTACCGACTTGCATGGACTTACACCTTGGACACCTCGGCCAAATCTGCCAAATCTTGTCTTGTTTGATAGCTAGTGGTCTATCTACAACCGCTTTTACATAATTCCGTCCTAGATACTCTCCACCTGATGGATCACCTCATGAAACAACTGCTGGTCCAGTGGTCCCTGAGGACAAGTCACGCAGCGTTCGCTGATGGGCCAACCCCTCCTCGGTCCTGTTCCGGCCTCTGTTGCCTTCGAACGAACGGTACGAGTATGTGCCTCTGGCCGCCTGGCGGAGATCGCTTCCCCTGGGGAAGCAAATTGTGGAAACAAAATCGGCAATTATTTGATTGGGCCCCGCCGCCATCAGTACGATAACCTCGGGATCGTCAGCCGTTAACCACACCTCCTTCCAGCACCGCCGTGCAGATGGGCGTCTTCTGGAAGCTCGCCAGCCTGCTGCAGATGGCTAAAGACGGACGAGAGTCCTTCATCCCCTTGGCGTAGACCAAAACAGATCAGTCCAAGAGCCATCTAATAAGAACGGTTCAGCTGCCGGAAGACACAGCCGCTCCGGGGCGCAAGACCGGTCCCCGCATCATGAACCACCCTTCTCCGTCAACCGCGTCTTCGGCCCTACAACCACTGCAACCGGCATAGCCGCTGCTGCAGATGCCAATGTGCGCTCGGAGAAAAAAACCCCTAGCACATGCTTATCTGTTCGTCCAACAATCACACGTTGGCCAGTTCGGCAAAGGTATCGACTCCGAGAGGTCCATGGCAGCCAAAAGGTGGAACCTGGCGTGCTTCCTGTGCTCGCCTGATTTGCTTCGCACTCATTCGCAAAGTTTCCTCCATATTGGCTTCATTCCTTTGAAACTCGAAAATCACATCATCCAGGTGGGTTAATGACATCGTGTCTGGATGACAATTCGTGGATATGATCAAATCGACCTCCGGCTCCCGCTAGTGTGGAACCACGAGCCCAGTCATCGCCTTTTTCCAAGCATCCCCAACACGAAGCCAAGGTCTTGAGGCCCAGTCCCAGTTCTCGAGAGTTTCAACTCTACATCATCATCGACCCTTTGCTCCAAGAAACAAATTCCCCTGGCAATCAATCGGAAACACGTCGTGATCCAACTTAGTCAACGGCTCATTGTTGCAGAATCATCTCTTACCGAGTTCACAATCCTCAACGAGCTTCGTTGGTGGAGAAACACAGACACGGTGCCAAAGTGGAGCATTCTCTTTGAGATATGTAGGCCAAGACTTCCCAGAACAACAGGACATAAAAAGCGAAGCACATCAGTTCATCCGGATGTTTTCGATTTCTATGACAGACACCTGCCGACGCCACGGATAAACCGGCCCGGATATGCGGGTTTCATAACTTTTGAAACGCAACACGGAGCTCCAGCATCGAAATGTCATGAACGCGCATGCGAGAAAGTTACTCCAACACCACATTGAGAACAAAATATGCCAGACTGCAGGATAACACGGATGCAGGACGGTGTGAAGATACCTCGAAGGGGGAGACTTTCGCATCATGGAGACAAAATACACGACAACGATACAAGATTAACCCATCCGGCATGACGAGTACCGAGCACTCACTGCTTGGTCTAGACTCGGGCCATGTCTGATTTAAAATGGATAGATCGACAAAAACCCCCCTTTCTCACTACCAGCGTTGGTCGGAAGAGTAGGGCGTTTTATCTTCCGACTTACACATGTACATGCTCGACCAATCGCACGACCTCAGCAATAGTTCCCTCAATTCTTCGCGCAACAGGATGTCTATAGGGGCGTCATATATCCCGGCCTCCCGTTCGCGGTGATTGGGTATTTGGGATCCTTCCTTTCCATCAGCAGAGAATCTACCGCGGAGCGCTTCCCTTGTTTTAGATGTGCACCGCCTTGATCCCCAATGTCGTCGAAGACAGGCCGACCTCAACAAATTACTCAGCCATAGCGCCGTCGTGGAAACATTGAAATCATGGTCCGTATCTGAGACTGAGCCCTCGAGCCAGCGCATATGGCCAAATGGGCCGAGTGCAAATATTACCACGCCGTCTCTGATGTCTCCACTCAAGCATTTCCGAGGCCCTGCGATAGGGCGTCTGAAGTCGCACGGGGATCATACTTCTGAGATACCGATGCAGGGCAAAGGGTCAACAGTGGTTCAACGCCCTTCATGAAATTATTGAATTTCGTCTGAGAGTGACATGTGTGGGCTCCATCATTGTTCGCCGGAATATATTCTTTTTTCATTTCTGTCTTTTAGCAGCAGAACACCATGCTCCATCGATTGGACAGAGAAGCTTCTACTGCCTTGAGCCAAGCAGGCCACAACGCCATGAGCCAATTTCGTGCTTTATATGGCTTACGCCTCTGACGCGTGAACTTTGGAAGACCGTTTTGATATCCGGCTTGTGCCATGCATAGCTGTCGTACCACTCGTCTAAACAGATCGCAGTCAAGTCATGCTTTGATATGGGTGTAATTAAAGGTAACGTGGACGCAGGGAGCGGTATTCGCCCGTATGTGGTGAGTGAAAGCAATCAAAGTACGCAGCGTATTTTCTGCAATCATCTTGCCTATGCTATATTTCAGACTAATATACAAGCCTATTCCGTCTTGAAGAACGCTATTAACTTTGATGAAAACCGTTATATCGAAATGGCAGAGCCTATGATGCAACCTTCAATGCAAAAACATTCCTGACCATACCCCATGCGATATACGAAATGCGAATGCTCTAGTCGAGCCCCAAAACCGTGGACCACATTTGTCATCACGCCTCCCCGACGCCCTCGTTCTCCATCACCGTGGCCCTCGCCTCCGTCTCATCATCGACCTCCTTCCCGCCAACGGGGCTCCTCCACCCCGTACTCGCCTGACACAAGATCGCAACGACCGCCAACGCCGCCGCAGCCTGCCACGTCCCCCTCGACGCACCGGCGTAGTGCTCCACCGCGATCTCATGCTCGGCAGGACTCAGCCCGCCGTTAAACACCAGAGCGGGACTCCCGATGAGCTTCGTGATGAGCTCATCCCTCCCTTCAGCCAGCCGCCCACCATCGAGCTCCGTGAAGCTAGCGATGAGACCCGAGCGCAAGAGACGGTAAAACACGCCGCCGCCGATGGCCGTGCCGAAACTGCCACCAAAGCCGCGGAAGGTGCCCAGGAGCGACGTCGCGATGAAGTGCTCGTCCGGGTGGCTGAGGTGGAGGAGATGCGCAAGGGTGTAGTTCAACGTGGCGCCCGTCGCCAGGCCGTTGAGCACGACGGCCAGCACAAAAATCCAGAACGGCGAGCCTTCGGTGGCCACGAGCGAGAGCCCGAACATAGCGGCCGCGAAGCACGTCAGGCTGATAACGGAGGGCGACCAGAAGGCGCCGTTGCGGCGGACGTGCAGCCAGCCGACGATCAGGCCACCCGAGCCGAAGCCGATGTTGGTGGGGATGAGGATGGAGCCCGCGATGGCGGGCGCGTAGCCGCGGACGGCGAGGACGAAGATGGGGGTATAGTACAGCAGCGTCCAACGGATGGACATGAAGAGCAGCTGTGCAGTGCAGGAGAGCAGGACGCCCCTGGAGGAGAGGACCGAGATTGGGATAAGGGGTTCCCTGACGAGCTTGAATTCAGTGACGATAAAGACCAGAAGGGAAACGGCCGAGAGGAGTAGGGATAGGTGGTTTATGTCGCCCGAAAGGCCGTAGAGGAAGAGGACAATGGTAAGAACCTGCGCGGTGTTAACTGGTGATACTGTTCTTGAGAGACGATTGAATCGGGATGGGACGACACGAACCAGCATGAAAGCACCTGCATAGTCAATATGAGCCAGCTTCTGGAGGACCGACTTGCCTCTGGTCTTGTGATCTGAGCTGAAGGATTTTGGGATGCTCAAGAAAGCACCTATGCCAGCAAGAAGTCCGAGGGGTGTTTGAAGACCAAAAAGAGCTCTCTGCATAAGTCATGTTAGCTCTCAGCTTTCCCCTTCATCAAGATATCACAAAAATTTACGAACCCATCCAATAACAGGCAACAATGCGCCAAACACAACAGCGCCAAAGGACAACCCGATCGTGAAGCCCGCGTTTACCAACCCGACGAATACACCCCGTCTCTTCTTCCCCACCAGCTCGAGCACCAGAATGACGGACAGCGTCATGATCCCCGCGCCTCCCATACCCGTCAGGATCCTGCCGCCGATAAAGACCCAGAACGAGGGCGCCTGCGACGTGACAACGCCGCCGACGGCGAAGAAGCCGCCCAGCCAGAGCACGAGGATCCGGGGCGAGAAGATGGTGGCCAGGCGCCCGAATAGGGGCGCCAGCGAGGCCATGCTGATGAGGTAGGAGCTAGTGAACCACATTGCGTGCGAGTAGGCGTTCAGGTCCTCAGCGACGACAGACTGCGTCATTGTCATGCCGGACGTATTCGATGCTGTGGGGGGAAATTTAATTTTTCAACTTGCCGGTATTCGGGTATCTGAAACGCACCTTGAAGGAAAATGAGAATCCAGGTGCTCAACATCAAGACAGCAGCCCGTGTCGCACTGATGGACTGCTTAGCCCCGTCATCGTCATCGTTATCGTCGTCGTTGTTGTCCGAGCCCCGATCTCGGCGGCTCCCGGCCGGTGACCCGTTGCGGAGGGTCCGAGACGACGTCTCCGAGTTGAGCAGCGTCGTTGTCTCGGTGGCATCAGGGAACGTAGACCCGGCCCTCTCGCTCTCGGCGTCGTCGTCAGAGGCGGCATGTTGCCGGTTGCGGAGATTCGACGGCTCTTCTATCGCCGCCATCTTTGGTCGCCCGGCCGAAATGCCCTAAGTAGTTTTCGGACACGCTGCGTCGGAGCCGGTGTCGCTGCCATTCAGCTCTCCCCCCTCGTAAACCTAATTCACAAGGTTTGCTACTGCTGAGACTTCCCGAATTAAGGTATTGAAAGGAAAGAGACGAAAATGAAAATGCAAAGGAAAACTGGACAGCATCAAAACAGCCTCTCTACTGTCTCTGTAGTGGATTTTTGCCCTAGCCTTACCTTGGCGTCACATGAGCAACTGAGCGCATGTGAGAGATACTAGAGAGTTGAGTAACGTACGAAGACAGGGTAGTCTGTCATCTGTCGAGTTTGTTTAGGTTGGTTCGCCTATCTGGCAGCTTGGTAATCCAGCTCCGAGCTTCCTCCCCCACCTTTTCCCTATTGCCTGATTCAGTTGCTCGCACAAATAAAACGTCACTTGGTCGATTCGCCGAGCAGAGTGACAGGGTCCCACCGGGGTTGCAGCCAACGTAGCCCCGCTTTTGCCGGCTAACAGCTCGCCATCGCTCCCGTCCTCTCCAACCTCCTCTCTTCGCCAATAATACCAGCCTCGCCAGAATTGACGTACGCTCAAATGTTCGGTGTCTAGCCCCAATTTTTGGAGTGATGAGAAAGTTGTCCATCGGGTAGATAGGAACACTTGCGAGGCCACTTCACTTAGCGGGCATACTTGTAAGCCGTGTTCCGATCCCGTTTCGATGCCGTCTCCGTCTCTGGATGTCAGCTGCGTTCGGATAGGCCCTCCTCCGGTCTATGCGTCCGATGTTTCTCTCCATCGGGCTATATTACGGAAAGCAGACAATCCTGACGTAGTCAACCTCAGGTATATACATGGTCGGTTTTCCATCTCTCGGTGTGTGGAATTTGAACAGAGGGGAAATCATGAACGGCTGTTCCATGATACGTGCGGCTAAGATTGTACTGGAGAGAATAGCATTGGTGAGAAGCCTTGCATCTCAAGCTGGTGCTGTATATTTTAAAGAGCAACTACGTAAATCTTGATCAGAATCTTCTCAGCAATCTAGCAGCAGAGAGTTTGGGGGCGGGGGGAGGTAAAAACACACGGTAGCAACACGCTGAGCAAGTGGGAAGGAGGTAAACAGCGTCAGCACGTGACCCTCCCAGTCACCGTTTTCCTTCGCCTTTATATCAGAGCTCGATAAGGCCATACATTGGCCTATTTTGAGATTTGGCAAAAATTAGACAATGGAAATGTGAAATGAGATGATTGGAAATGGGGAGGAGAAAAGGGAAACAACACTGGCCAGATCGAGAGTTAAATGCACCCTCCCTGAAGAGTACCGGAGCTTCACGGACTGGTCAGAACGTCAACACCCCTCGACCACCAGGCCTATCACTTGTTGTTAGAAGTTGAGGAAGCAACGCGGCCCAGACATCCTTCCGAGTATCTCATTTGCGTGGTTCCTCTATCGATGACATTGGTCTATCCGTCAGAGTAGTGTCTTTTGGGTATTCGTCCGGCCGGATGAATCACTACTTGGTACCTACATTATAGTAGGCGTATCGTGATCTCAGGTTAGTGATGTATGGCAGTCACTACTTCCTAGTAACGCTAGCCTGCGAGGAGCATGGAGGGCTTCTATTCTGAAGCCACCTGATCCCATATCGATATCTAATGATTTTTATTTCATTCTTGATTCATTCGCTTCTCTATGATATGAAGCATAGTGGCGTAGATGACTTGGACTACTTATGATTGTACACGAAGGCACTCGTGCTGGCGACCTTCCTCATGATGACAGTCAGGTAAATGAGCTCAGATGAACTCATTCGCAGGGTCTGGTACCACAATATTTCTTTTGTTTTATCGAGTTTTACGCTACAGCCACTTTAGACTTACCACCAGTTGATGAAAGATATCGCATTGGAAGAATGCCAGCATCAAGTGATAGGTACCGCACTTCAACATATTTCGAAAGCTGCATTCAATTTCATGGTCCGTACCAAGCTTGAAACAGCCGGGTAGGTATTCAAGGAGTGCTGTCTGAGCTTTGATAGTAAGCTCATCCCTCGGAAAGGATATTGTGACTTGAAGGACGAAGAAAAACTTCTGTCTGCCAGTAACCAGCCAAACACCTTCCTAAACCTAAACGCCTTGACGAACGTGCTCTCGCTCCTTTCAACAGTGGAAACGGTGTTTCGACTTTAGAACAACCTCATTGGGTATCCCGTGGGCATCATGTCGAAAGGAGCCGGCATATACCACGATAAGCCGGCGGCAACGTGGTAAGCCATGCTGTTCATAGAGCTGCCGCTCTCGTTTCCAGAGGTATCGCTCTGTCCTTTGCGGGTCCCGGGTGACTGCTTCTTGTTTCTCGAAGCCTCCTCCCCCTCCGAAAGTCTGCCCCCCTCCGAAAGTCTGCCCCCCGAACTGTGAGGACTGCGATTCGGTCGCGAGCGGCGCCGGAGTCTGAAGCAAGCCTTCAAAGACCGCTTCCGCGGGAGACACTCTGTCAAAGATGGGGAGACATGCTCATCGTGTTCGAGGAGTGGTTTGACCTCCAACTCCGACACCTCCATCGTGGCCGCCTTCTCCTCGAGCAGCTTTTCGTCCATGTCGAAGCTCGTCGACCTTCGATCACCACAATCTTTAGGTGTGTGTGTCATCTTTTCGACAGTCAGTACTGGATAGATTGCTTTGGGTAGTATAATGTGGACTTGGATGTTGACCTTTTGCGATTTGAAACGTTGCGAACGCTTCCGAGGCCTGGCAGGCAAGCCATGTGCAGAGGACATTGCGGATCTCGAGTGAGGTAAACCAGAATACCAAGCCGGCCTGCGCTGCCCGTTGTTGATGGGTGTCGAGGGTTGGGGGATTGTGCAGGCGTGCATCTCGATTTTGACTTGCACCAGGACTCGGCAGAGATGAGTAATTTACCAGATATTCGGAAGGGACGCACGCATTCAAGAGTATTATGTAGCCGAAAGGGAAAGAAAAATAAAGTGTGCTCGCAAAGACTACACAATTTGGCTTCGGACCCGGCGGATTTCTTGTTCTAAAGTAGACCAACCAAAAGGTGAAGTACCAACCAACTGGGAAGTTACGCCCATCCAAGCTTCCCGGCATGCTCCCGTAGGCTCCGTAGATTCACGGACGGCCGACGACCACGACTGTTGCGCCGAACCATCGTCATGCTCAGCACTAAAACCCGGAGAGCTACGTGGTGGTGCCCGCCTGAAGCGACTTCCCACCTACACTCGGCGGCGGAAAGTTTAAGAAATCCCCTTGTCCGTTTTTCTCGCTGATTCGTGTTGTGCAAATAAGCTTCCCGCTTGGAGTATGCACCCAATTTGACGAAAGCGACGGCCGCCGGACCGGAGTCCATACTCGGCAGATAGAGTCATGAGCTCTGGGAATAAGCTTCAATAAGGAATGTCTGAATTACGACTGCGAGATAAGCCGGGGGTAACGGGGAGGAAATTGGTCTTGTATATGCTTCTCGTTCAATGCTCGGCTATACTCGGCGTACAAAGGCTAAACCTTGCTGCAAACTTTTTTCCATCCTGAACGCCTACGCCGTCCATTACTTCCCATGGTATATCCCAGAGTGTATGTATTTGTAAAGCACCATCAAAAAAACAGGGAAAAATTATGAGATTTTATGGTAGGTCGTCCACATAGCCTAGCGTGTCCCTATGTTCGTTGCAGACTCTCGCAAACTCTAGCAAAAGTCTCCAGACGTACAGACGCATGTCCTCACGCCTGAGCACCTTCTCCGCCCATTCCTTGCCCTGCTCGGCGATCCACCTCGCCGCGTCGTCGCCTTTGCTCTTCTTCCCCAGCACCTTGTAGACACCCCATCCCTGAGGCTCATCGTCACCATCGGTGAAGAAGTCCAGAACGCCATAGAGATCCTGGAAGGTGTTGTCCAGAGGCACAAAGTGTATCCACGGCGTGAGACGGTCGTCGTGCCATTCGGTGTACACCGTCGCCTTGAGCGGCACGCTTGTCGACAGCATAAAGGCCCTGAAACGGCCGCTGAAGCTGTAGCCGTCCGCGTCGGGCAGAAACTTGCTCGAAAACTGCTCGGCCATGGGCGTGCCGTTGACGACGGACAGGTGCGGCGCAAGCCAGTCGCACTCTTTGCGTCGGTCGTGGCTAGGGCCGCACTGCAGGTGGGTGAACCCCGCATCCGCAAACCCAGACAGAAACTCTCCGAGTCGCTTCTCACGGCGGCGCTTGGTGTTGTAGCGTTCCAGGGGGGGCATGTCAAAGGTCATGGCCCGGACGTCGTTGACCTCCATGCCATGTACGGTGGTCCCGTTGAGCATCTCCACCAGTCGCTGGCGGTGAAAGTGCATCCAGTTATCCGACTGCGTGAGGCCTCCGGAGCCGATCCCGCGCCAGACGAGGCGATTGAGCTTCTCCGGCCAGGCAGGGCCACGGATGTTGCCGCCGGTGTAGTTCGGGTCGTCGGAGAGGTACATGGCACCTGGGATGAGGATGTCCGAGTTGACACGGAGTTTCGAGCCTCCGAAAAGGGGGATCAGGTCCTTCGTAGTGTTGACGCTTAATGGCTCGACAAAGGTCCCGTGGAGTGAGCGGAGATGTGGTTGCACACACGGATCCATGGAGCTCGTGAAGTTCTCAATGTAGCCTTGACGAGCAAAGGGCGCCGTCCACGAGTACGGCAAGGTAGGCGGGAGGGAGAGGTCTGTCGCCGCAGGCACTTCCTTAGCTGGGGATTCCGGAGGGCAGGCCTCTCGAACGAGATCCCAATACTTCCGACGGTCACCGCTGGTCCATTTGGCAGGAGCAGGGTTACCTCGCGCAGCATCTACGCCTGTCAAGCTCTGGAATTCGCTCGTGGCCTTGTTCTTCGTGGGCATTTCATTCCTCTTCTCCCCCTTCGCGATGTATTTCTCCATGTCCTTGTGCGGCACCAAGATTCGAGGCTCTTGCATGTAGTTGATGGGCATGTCCACATCAGGTAGATGTTTCGCAAACTCAGCCACCAGGGTCGTCCATAACTCGAGCCATGGCTCCTTCCCTTCCGTGTTCCCATCACCAGCCGCGGTACCGTTCCGTACTCGCACAACATGGTCGCCCGCGTTGGCTTGCTTTGTGATGGATGTGGGCTTGAGGGCCCAAAACGGCCTGAGATCGTCGTAGATCCGGTCAAAGAAGTCTTCAACAACTATCGCATCCGTGTCCATGGCGCTGCGGAACCATTGCTGAAATCCCGGTGGCGGATGTCTGTTCCGTCGCTCTCGATAGCGTTGAGCCGCATTGTGGAGAGTGCGACTGCGTTTCTGAAGCACTGCCGCATGCTTCGTTCGTGCTTCGTGAATCAACCAATCGATCGGGTTCGCGTCGGCGGTGCTGGCGTTAAAAGGGTATTTGAAGTAGTCAGTCACGGCGCCATCAGTGAATTTGATCCGGGAAGCGTTGCTGCTGATCGTGTCGCGGTACATGTAGGTGCTTGTCAAAATAAGCGTGAGAATGAACACGGCCAGTACGCCCTTGAGCAATGGCTTGGCCGAGCTGGGAGGCGGACGATTGGCCTTCCACGCCATTGCGACCCAAGTTTTCTTGCACTCTCCAGTACACGAAAAAAAAGGATCATGTCATAGATGGGATCATTGGTACGATTGATAGCCCATGCTGGAACCAAAAGATGGACAGAACGCCTGGAAGTCCACGAAGGACAACAACCCGCGACCCGGGTTCGAGGACGCTAGATGCTAGTTGCCGTGCAGAAAGCATTCATAAACAGAAAACGCGGCTCTGAAGCCCCTTTCTGTCGAAGCGGCGAGACTGGACAAACCCCGGCTCACTGACGTGGGGAACATTGTGCTTGGTGGGGGAAATTGCGCCGAGCCACTTTAACTGAGCCCAGCCGAATAAATGTGAACATTAAGTGTATGAAGGTTGAAGACCAGCCATGTCAACGACCTGAGACTGCAAAAAGGAATGCTCCGGATGCATTGTATGACAATGTTGTATATCATTTGGTTGACAAGGTGGATGAACATTGAATAAACTTTGTGGGTTTAAAGGCACGGATATGTGGCCCCGCTGTCTGCAAATGATTGTAGGTTTGCTGGCCTGGGCTGGGCACGGCCCTGATCCAACAATCGCCATCTCAGACCTACTTCACGAGCCGTTGTAACAAATCCCGTTCAACCAAGGAAGCAATGCTTGCACCAGTACTTGTCTTCCCAGCCATACTGATCTCCGCAGGCAGCTTTTAGTAATCCTCAAATTATAGTACTCTCAGACAAAAGACAATGTTGGATTTTCACTTTTGCGCCCACCGCCAGTGAGCCATTCTATTAAAGCAGATAACTCGAAAGGGCATGTAACTCAGTGTGACTTCTTTCGGGGCTTATTCAGGGAAGATCTTGTGAAGCTGCCCATCTCTTTCCCCGTCATCGCTGCCGCTGGACACCTACAGCCCTTGATGGCCCTATGTTTATACTGTTTGTACTGCTGATAACGTTTTTGCTGCCTTTACTGCCTATACCCACCAACATCACTGCCTACATGGACCTTTTTGATCCGGGGGCTAACTTTGAAACAATCTTTGGAGCGAGAGCACCGATGAGGCACATTCATGCTAGAGGAGGGCCTATGTCGGGGGGTTCGAGTGTCACTCAAGTAGGACCCCTAATTTACAAAGGTAACGCAACTCCTTGTTACCCAATTCCGACGGCGTCTGCAAAAGTTACTCTTGTGAGTATACGCGAATATTTGAGCTTTCAGGAGGGGTCACGGGACCAAAATGCACAGCAATCTTCATGTAAAAGGCCCATCCATCAACATCGTCGTCGACTAGCCAACAGATTACGAAGGAGGAGGTTTAAGTTCTCCGCAACCGCCTCATAACTTTCGGACGGTATCGGGGACGTAAGAATGGTGGGGAACAGCTCTTGAAAAAGCTACTGTCGACATATGGGAGCCACTAAGACTGTATGCAACCCGACGAAAGTCGCGATAGATAGTCTACTTCTACGGGCATATATGAGCTCCCCCACCCGCTTACCTAAGGAGCATCCAAACACCCGGACCATACCGGCAGCCGGCCAACCAATCAAAACGCCGATAATGCAATTAGCGAGAAAAGAGGCGAAAACCATCAACGCTCGTCGTCAACGTCAACCATCTTTCCCGAAAAAGAGAGCCCCCCGACCCTCTACTTCGAGTTGTCCTCCGCCGGCCGCCCCTCCCCGCGATACCCTCTCCACTCCTCATCACCAATTCTCCCCGAAGAGAAAACGCCCATACCGGACACGAAGATGCTTTCCTCCACGAGGACAGCGGCCTCAATGGCCCTGCGAGGTAAGCTCTCCAATCCAACCTTGGCGTCCGTCCGTCGTCTCCTCCGGTCTACCGAGGAACCGGCCGCACAACCGTGAATCTCCCTCTACGGGCTGTACAATCGCGCGCCCACCCGGACGACATCTTACGACATCCCGTCCTCCTCCATTGAAGAAGACATGATGTTGTCTCGCGGTTTCAATTGAAGCTTCATTCGCGATTGGGGGGGAAACCGAACATTGACTGACCTCAATTGGCAACTGCAGCGAAGCCCACCGCGTCCATCATCCCCTTCAGAATCGCCGCCGCCTCCATCTCCTCCTCGTCACGAAAGGACGCCAGCCCCTCCGCTGCGCACTCGACCGGCCTCATCAAGAAAGAGCGCAAGGAGGTCCCTCTGGCTAGCCAGGAGGGCACCAAGGGTGTTTTGCAATATGCTCTGTACGACTCTTCCTTCGCCTCGTCTTCCAAAGCTCCATCCCCGCAATCGAGAAACGAGACCCCATCCTTCTTAAATAAGGACTATATGCTAATCAAGCAATCCTCTCCTACAGGACCTCCCTCGACGTAATAACGAACTGGGCCCGCCAGTCCTCCCTCTGGCCCATGACCTTCGGTCTCGCCTGCTGCGCCGTCGAGATGATGCACCTCTCCACCCCCCGTTACGATCAGGATCGTCTCGGAATCATTTTCCGTGCCTCCCCCCGCCAGTCCGACGTGATGATTGTCGCCGGCACTCTCACCAACAAGATGGCCCCGGCCCTGCGCCAGGTCTACGACCAGATGCCTGAGCCCCGCTGGGTCATCTCCATGGGCTCCTGCGCCAACGGCGGCGGCTACTACCACTACTCTTACTCCGTCGTCCGCGGCTGCGACCGCGTCGTGCCCGTCGACGTTTACGTCCCCGGCTGCCCCCCGACCTCCGAGGCCCTCATGTACGGCATCTTCCAGCTCCAGCGCAAGATGCGCAACACAAAGATTACCCGTATGTGGTACCGCAAGTAGATTTGCTGCCTTTTTTCTCAAATCTATTTTTCCTTCAACTATACAAAGTGGAAAATGAGAATGAATGGGAAGCAAAAGGGGAGACGGCGGGGCTAGGGATGGTTTAGTAGGGGCGTGGTCCTTTCAGAAATGGCCCTTGCGGCTAACCAGGTGGGAATGCCGGGCCCAGGGTAGAGATTGAGGCACGCCAGGCACGTTGGGGCCCTTATCACGGCAGGCTGGGCTTCATTTTCCTTTTGTATGCGGGTGCGTGCGTGCGTGGGCGTGGCAATGTACATAGGCGGAGGTTTCCATCCGCAGACGATTGCGGTCGTGTAGATTACAAGTTCTGCCATCATTTCAAAACCATGTTTAACTCCTTCATCCCACGTCGTGATATAACTTAGGTTGATATGCTGGCTACCAAGGGGTTGAACTAGTTCAGGCTCTGACACTGGTGAATTGCTCAAACTGGATGTAGAAAAGAGGTTTAGACAACGCAAACAGTCAGGGATGGATAGGGTATATTCATATGCCTCACTTGGAGGTCGGCCAGCAACTTTTTGCTTTTTAATAGCCGTCGTCAAGTAGTCAATGACCTGTCAAAAGAGGTATACAGAATCACGCGCAATGGTGCTCTCAGCTAAGGTATGTATTTATATAACTATGTCTGATGCGGCTATCGCACTGGAGTTGTGATGCCCGATAAGAATCAAATGCGCCCGCCATCCCTTTGCTTAGCTTTCCTGTCTCTTGCCCTCGGAAGCCCTGGTCGTTCGAGCATCTTTCCTCCGAGGCGGTAATTAAATCTCTCCTTATTGCGGACTCATTTCGCAGACATCTAAGTTCTCGATGCAAATTCGCCACTCCCAAGGAACTTTTAGTACAACACAGTCCCTCGACACTCTGCTCTTACTTTGCTATATTTCGACTCGAATTGCGTCGTCTCGTCATCACTTCCCACTACCCCTCCGCATATAGAAAGAAGAAACAGAGGTTTATTCCAAGTATCCATACCGCACGCCAAATATCCGAATGAATTTGATGCTGTTAAATCATACTAGCAGTAGCTTTGAGCCGAACCCACCCCAGCGTATACTGGAGGCAATATGCTTCGCATATGCAGTCCTCACGTCTGGCGGTGAGGACCAAGCCACCACGTGGCGAAGGCGCATGCTTTCGTTGTCCGTCTCGCAAACACGTAGACGCAGAAGCAAAGACAGGACCCCATCGGACATATGAGGCATCTATTCCTGACCGAAGCCCATAGTCTCTTCAACAGCAATTGTAAGCTTCTGCTGGAGCATTTCCAAACTCTTGTATGGCGGCAGGTCCAATCGGTTGAAGCTAGAGAAAGGTCAGCGCTTGAGCAGGGTTGGTGAGTTGGGGGGTAATATCCTACCATGTGTGAGCCTTGGGAAGATTGTTAATCTCTCCAGCCTTCTCGATTGTAAATCTTCTTGGACCGTCACTTCCTTGTAAATCCTTGAATCCGTTGACTGGAATACGCGAAGTACCCGTCGCGAATTGAAGTAGACGGGATTTCTGCTCTCCATCCCACGAACGAATCGTCTGCCAGAAGAACTGAATAACTTCATCTGACTCTGTGTATCCGCGGTAGTCGGTGTGCTTCTTCCAATCATCCACGTCGATCTCGGCGATACCACCGATAAGCAACTCAAGCTCACGTTCATCAAAGACGTTGACCAAGTCCTGTGGAATAAGCTCGTGGAAGCCATCCTTGAAGGCTTGGAATTGCTCCGCAATACGCTTCTCGATTCTCCACTTCACCATGAGGTCAACATACTCCTTCTTATTCTCGTTCGTTACATCGATGTCACGACCGCCAGGGATGAGATCCTCCACGGTCATGACGCCGAAGCGTTCGTCTTCAGTGGAGAACGTCTGCTCGAGGATTCCGCCAGAAATGTCGTTGTCGAGCATCCATTGCAGAGAGCGGTGGAAGTCGGCATCGACACCTTCCATGTCAGCTAAGACGACCGACTTGCCCAGAATCATCTTGTACAGAGCACCAATGAAGAAGGCGTCAAGGAAGCGACGGTGGAAAATCGCCAGACCAACAACACGGCCAATGAACTTGAAGTAGTTCAGATGCTCGGGGTTGATACCGGAGTGGGGGTTGATTTGAAGAGTGTAATTGTCGTGGGCGGAGTACTCGAACAGGCAGTAGAAGGGATTGAACATCTCATGGGAGAGAAGGAAGAAGAACTCTCTGGAGAGACCGCCGTAATCCAGACCATCCTCGCCATCGAATTTGATCATAAGCCGCTTCTTCAAATCAGTAGCAGACTGCCGAGTGATTTCTGCAAAGGAGTCCTCGAAAATGTGAGACCGCCGCACCTTGATGTGGCATTGTCCGGAAAGAATGCGCATCGCCGGTTGCGAGCGGAAGTAGATGAGCTTCCTCCTGAAGTCTCGCTTATATTGCGGTACATTCTGATCCAGGGATGACGGTAAACGGGGATCGTCCCACGTTGTCGTCTTTGTGTTGTGATCCACGAAATATACTCGAGCAGTGTTCGTGAGACGCATCTCCCAACCACTTGGCAGAGGTCCCAATTGGGACACGGGCTGTTGTTGGATAGTGCCATTCTGAGCATTTTGGCCACCATACATACGGATGTACTGTTGGCGACGGGGGTCGACCCAGGTAGTCGTACGGGTGTTGTGATCCACGAAATACGGGCGACCTTCAGGAGTCCATCTTTGTTCCCAGCCAGGCGGCAACTCGCCAGTGCCCGGACTCGTCGCTCCAGTGTGCATCATCGTGGCATTATTTGCGCTTTGAGCGGCTGCTTGCTGAGCTTGCAAAGTCGGGGAGTTCGCGCCGGTTCGATCCTCGGGGAGAGTTCGGTTCTGGTGTCTCTGGCGCTCCACTTGGGTTGCGGCTTCACGATCGTTCCTCTGTTCTACGGCTCCGGCAACAGTCGGTCTGTTCCAGCTGGTGGTTCTTGTGTTGTGATCAACATAATATGTGCGGCCAAGATTGTCCTCTCGGCGTTCCCAACCAGCCGGCAATCGCCCTTGCGCATCTTCAAAGGGACTCAGTGTGCTAGATTGGCGAGCCGGAGGCGGACCGCCATTCGCGGCTGGGGGAGGACCACTGGAAGTCATACTCGCGGGTCGGTGCGGCAGGTTTACTTGAGAGCCAGGAGTTGGGCCGCCATTCGGAACACCCGTGGCTGAGCCGGGTCTAGCCTCAGCCGCCGGGGCCGAGAGCGTCGAGAGGCTGGACCCTTGGGCAGGCGGAACAAGTGAGGGGCGGCTGGATGATGCTTGCCCGGCCCGCGCGGGTGTGGTAAGGTTTGTTGACAGGTTAACAATCAACTTTCCATGCACAACTAGGTTATCGGTCGACTTCTTGAGGTCTCGCGTGAGCATTTGATCTGTGGGGCGCAGCAGCGCAGCATTTGTCAGTCGAGTCGGTGGCGACAACGCAAGCAGGAATGCGGCAAAAGAATGTTACCGTCAGCGTCTGGTGCCAGCTCAATCACATCGCCAATCCTGACGTTGATTACACCAAGGAAACCTTGGTCCTTCTTCTTGAATTTCTTCTGGTCAAATACCTGAACCGCGAGGATAGTGTCTTCGTTCACGTTGCTGCATGATGTCAGAGTTTGTTGTTGCTGTGATGAGCATATTGGGAACTCCAAAACATACAGGTCAAAACTCTCGTTCCAGTATGGGTTCAACGTCCGCTTCTGTGCACTCGTCGTCTTGGTCTGATCTCCATTGACGGTGATGACGGCGAAAGGATCCGGAAACCCTATTGTACATGTTAGTGTTTACATCAGATAGACCGAAGGAGAGTAATAGCGTACGGAAGACATCTCGCTTGTACAAGCCATCGGCGGCGATGACTGCGTTCATGTTAGTATTGATGACCGTTGCGCGGAGAACCGACGTGTGGATGACGAACTCGTTACTCGGAGATTGGGCTTGCGGCTGCGGAGAACAGAGTTAGCTATCTTGAATCATTCGTTGTCGTTGGCATCCGCATGACAGCGTCTACTGACTCTATTGAAAAGACACCAGATGCACTACTTACTTGGGCTGCCCGGCATCATTGCGGGAGGAACTCATTTCGTGTCGCGGGATGGCCAGCGACAACGGTGTCGACTCCCAAAATATCTGGCGTGCTCAGAAGAAGATCGTTCGTTCTTGGAACAGATGAGGGGTTAGGAGGACGATTCGAGGATGGCGCTTGGAAGTAACCGGTCGCGGCGATACGACGGAATAGATTATCGATGATAATAGGGACGGGAATGCAGCAAAAAGATGCTTTTGCTGGTAAGAGGAAGCGTAGTGCGGGTTGGCGTTGACGACAACAAGGGCGACGGCGAAAGGCAGAGCTGAGGCTGTGCAGTGCTGTGCAGTGCAGTGCAGAAAAGCCCCCCGCTTCGACGAGCCAAGTGGGTTGGGTTTTTGGGGGCCTTGGAGTTCCCTTCGGGGGTGCGGCGGATGATAAGGTGACGCGGCGGGCGGGAAGACCGAGCGAGGCTAAGAAAGCAACGGAGGGACGGTAAGGATACTGGCGGGATCGAATCGAACCAGCGATGCAGTTGGCTTCGCCGTCTCTGTGTCTCTCTCTCCGGAGGGCGAGAAGGTCGACCGGTGGGGTTCGATGGGGTTGTAGAGGTTGATGATGAAGAGACAGGATGGAGCGAGTTTGGTGTTTTGGCGAGGTAGTCACTCAGTCGCAACCGTCTGAGCGCTTGTCAAACGGTACGTGTGTGCGAGTGGGTTTGTCTCTGGCCGGAAGTACGCAGCAGAGGAAAGAAGGTTCCTAGGCGTGATGCGGGAGGTGAGGTACGGAGTATGCAGTGGGTAGGTAAGAGGACGGGGAGAGGTCCAGTGCTACCTGATTCTGCTCCCGTGTGCCTGTGCTTGCATCAGCTTTCACCCTTGATGACCTCAGCAAGATGGCAGACGGGAGCGATGGTTACGGCACCTGCAGCAGTGTTGAAAGCGGCAACAGCGACGCACCTGTGGTGGCAGGCCAGTCAAGTGTAGCAACCTTGGAAAGGTACCTCCACTGTATGCAGGGAAGGTGAATAGGTCGGCAGGTACTGACCGTGAGCGCAGGATGGGGTGAAGCAGATGCATCCGCAGGTGAGCGTTCCAGGCGACTCCTAGGTAGCTCGGTTCGAAATCGAGAGCCAAAGAACCTGGAAATGCGGATGGCGAATCCCACTTGTTAGCACTTGGAGGGGCCCAGAGGTCACTGTGGGGTACCGCGGCAAGCGGGCAAAAACTCTCGGCGGTGGTTGGGTCGTCCAGACGGGATCCATATGTGAAGGCCCACCTAACGTCGAGCACCTTGAGAAGTGCATGTAATCTTAGCCTCACATCACCACGATCAACCGCGTCTCAGAGGACCTCTTCTAGGAGAAGTCGATTACACTTTACCTTGCAGATGGTCCATATAATGACAGAAGGTGTTATGGTTTAGAATACATGTCCGAGAAGATCCTCCTGATTGAAGGACTTTCCAGCAAAACGAAAAGACAGAGAGATGTTGATGAGAAAGATGTATAAATAGCGTCTCAGTCCTGGTTGATTGACGATAGGCATCGCCAGGCTTTCTCTATCAATGTGCCCTGCTAACGAGTGCAACTTATTCATAGTAACCAAAAGCTGCGAACTAGTCTTATCTACTTGGTAAGTCTTATACATTCGAGAGAGTGCCTTTGTCCCCCATCTCCCAAGAGATAGTATGTTGTCCTCTCTGCCACCACCCTTCTCGTCAGCATCCCTACTACCTCATCCAGCTCGAGCGCCGGTTCGGTTTCAGGCAGTACGCGACTCAAGAGATTGATGTAAAGCAAGTACCTCACCTTAACTTTCTCAGCAAGTTACCTCGCCAAGGGCAAGGAATGACGACCGCAGGAAGCAGGAAGCGACGGGAGGAATGAAATCATAACAAAGCAGAACCGAGAGACAAGGCCTCCAGCTTTCTAAACTTCCAGACCCTGTTCCCAATGGTGTTTCGGATGCCCATGGCCGTCAAGAAGCTGCCAATCCCACGAGCCCCCTGCCTGCCTCTTGTCTGACTTGTCTGACTTGCGGTAGCTGCCTGCCCTGACTGACTGGCATGGCCAAGTCTCTCGCCCTTGCCCGTAAGGAGTAGCGTATCTGTAGGGACCAAGCTGGTAGAGTATGTTAAGCTGGAGGTGGACTCGAGTCTCGACGAGACGACCTTGCAACCTGCCACTCGGTACGGATCCATACCGACCTGACCTGTACCCTGACCCGCGCCGCCGTGCTAACAGCTGGGACTGGGGGAAGGGGGGCCGGAAAGCTTGGGAGGCCCCTCAGTTCGGGCTGTAGACTGCAAAACTGCAAAGTCTAGAACCTGACGAAGTGATTGTATAAGCAGGCGCCAGCCGCTCTTTACATAATCTCATGTGGCGACATGAAGCAGTGTCATAACGGAAATGTCTAAATTGGTTCTTTCCGCCTCTTTTAGTTTTTCGCGGACACGAGCAATTACCAATTCACAACCCGTATTTCTCATGGTGCTCTCGATGAAGCATGTACCGACCGACCTCAGGGACGCGAGAAGCAGAAACGGCGCATTGTTCCCCGTCCCATCCACCACCGACCCCCGGCTCCCCGAACCTCATGCGCTACAGCCACCCTCTCACCTATCAGTGTCTTCTGTCTGTGTAGGGCTCTCTGCCTCTCACTACATGTCTGTCTCTCTGCCTCTCACTACATGTCTGTCTCTCTTCAGCATTCAGTCTTCCTTCGAGCTGATTTCCAAGGGTTGCCTGAGGCCTTGCGGCATAATGGTTGGTGCCCGGCACGTCCAGTCCGTTCCCCCCCCCTCCCCCCTCCCCCCCTCATCCCTTCCTGACGGTCCAACCGTCGCCCATCCATGTATCCACGTCCCTTCTTGCTCGGCGCGCGAAAGCACAGTGAGCAAGAAGCGGCATAGGGTATACCATAAATAAACAAGAGACCAGCCCAAACGCAGTCGTCTGGCCAAAGGTCCCATCCAATCATCTCCCACTTCTATCCGAAGGGAAAAAAGGGGAGGACCCTGCAACCCAATCGCAGCCGCGGGACCAAGGGGAAGGGAGGGATTCACGACATCGCAGACTACAGAATACAGCAAGCACGTGCCGCAGAGTTGCTTCGCTTTTGCTGATTTTCCCAATCTCATGAAGCCCTAACCCATCCAATCCCAGGCGTGGAAAGAACACCCTCAAACTTCCTCCTCTTCCTTTTCCAGGGCACTCATGCGTCGTCTCACGCCGTTTCTGGTCAAGTCAGTTCCAGGGTCGATGTAGACACCTTCCTGAGTGGCCGACCCATTGTTCCCCCCTCCAAACCACTGGGGACAGCCACTTCTGTGTGTCAGCTCGCGGGAGGGAACACGCGGGCAACTGTGCGCCCGGGTCGGGCGGCGTCGTGGAACACCTACGGAAGGGCGGCACCACTAAGCTTGCCCGCCCGCCTTGTCCTGTTACGTCCCGGGTCTGTGGATTTCACATGACTTGTCATATGATATTTGCTCTTAATGACGTATAAGCTCTTTTATTACATCTTTTGATATCATACCGCCAGCACTGCAGTCTAATATGATTTGGTGGTGGTGATTTCAGGCACCTCGCGGGCTCTGGTATGGCGAGAGACAAAGGCCTAGGTGGTCTCGAGTGTGATATTGATAGACCTCATTACCCAGTTCAGCTCGGGAAAGTCGACAGAGAAATTCCCGCATACTTGTCTTGTCACGCAGTCGGTATATCAAAGGAGACTTCAAATTATGCATCCATGTAACAAGTTGTCACATGGTGAACCTCGATTTGAATGCAGTGGACGCGCGCCTTTTAACGAAGTTCGACTCCGAATGTACAGTCCCCTGATCCCAATCGCGAGGAATCTCATCAATTGGCGTCCTACTCCGGCTCTTCACTTTGGCTCCCATTGCTCGTCATGATCAGATTACACGTCGATCGACTAGCTGTCATACCACGACTATTACTCATTTTCCAAGATTGTACTCTGAGACGCGGTTGCTCATCCATCGAAATTGAAATACTCGTCGACTGAATGTAAAGGCCTGGCCAATCCCTTAACGCCAAATTTGAATCTTTCTCCTTTCCCTACCATCCTGTATGTTACAATCGAAGCAAATAATCGCGTCATGCCCACCGATGCTGGCTAAACACGAGCGAGCCCTCGAGAGGCGTCACTCTGTCTTCCTAGTAAGGAGTGTATCCTCCTCTGCCTCGGCCACGGTAGCCTCCACGGTAGCCGCCGCGAGGTGGGAATCCGCCACGGCCGAAGCCGCGACCTCCTCTCGCTCCACCGCGGCCACGACCACGAGACATACCCGGGATGTTGGTGCGTTTAGGGACGACCTTGAGGTTGCGACCCTTGAAGACGCTCTCGTTGAGGACCAGGGCCTGGGCGACAAGGCTGGGCTCGGTGAACTCGACGTAGGCATATCTGCAGCGCAAGCACATGTTAGTTTCCAGGCCGGCCATCCAATGGGCTTCCCAAGTGGCATCCGCGACGTACCCCTTTGGCTGTCCAGTGAACTTGTCCAACAATATAGTGACGCGGTTGATGGAGCCGCAACTCTGGAAGTGGGCTTGAATCTCCTCGGGAGAAGCAGAGTAGTCGACGTTGCCGACGAAGATACTGCGGCTGTCGATGTCCTCCTTGTTCTCTGAAAGTTCCCGACTCTGCTGGTCGAGGCTGGCTTGCATTTCGCGCAACTTGGCGGCCTCCTCTTCCATCTCGGCTACCCGTCTCTTCATCGCAGAGATCTCCTCCTACGGTCTGCTGTCAGTTTACCTCCTCTTATCTGCGAAGCCAATGGTGAATCAAGGCTTTTTGCGCACCTCATCGTGGCCATCTTCCTCGCCGACGCTGTTGTTCTCGACGTTGTGGTCCTCCACAGGGGTGTCCTCGGGATTGACGTCCGACATGGCTGTAGTTTGGGCAGTTGTTGTCGGATGAAGTTGGCGGCTCTGAGTAGAGTAGACAATTAGCTATCGATGATGGGATCAAGCGGGGAGAAATGGTGCGACAAGGCAGACGCGCCCTTTTTAAGGCGACCGCAGGCTCGGGAGGAGGGTCGCCTCGCTCAACGCTGTTCACGCCCACAAAGGATCATTTAGCTTGGAAGAAAACTACTCACAACTGGAACGACTGGAGGGAACAAGCTCGGGCCCTGAGCTAGATTGATGCAGCAGCTTGCGCAAGGGCTGGACAAGACGGGAGCTGAAGGCGATGTGGATGTATTGAAGGTATCCAGGAATTCTGATGCCCATGGGCAGTGGAAAATCCACGGTTTAACCGGAGATTGCGATAAGAGATAAGAGCTCCAGCCGTAAGCTTTCGTCAGGCAACGGACTTTGCCTATAGTGCCAGCCTACCTATTGAGGTAATTTCAAAAAAAAAATTGAAAATTTAAATAGGCTTGGCAATGGAAACGGAGAAAACCATCATGGCAGGGTCCTAGATTCTCCTTTTCAATGTCAAAGGTGGCGTCGACAAAGCAAGAAGGTGCCGTGGACACCAGGCATGCAAGGTCAAGATCAGTCAATGTGAGGTGCCTGGGAAATCACCTTGTCTAGCGGGGTCGTGGAGAGCTGTTCCTGTCGCTGGCCGTGTAAATCTGCTGGCGCCTTCCAGGTTGTTTCCTCCCGAGCCCAATGAGCAGCTTTTGATAGGTATCCCAGCGGCCTATTTTTTTTCTCAGTACCTCACTAGTTTGGTTGAAAGTGTGGTGCACTCATTTTCTGGCTATGCTCGTGGGCACGCCTCACTCGATGCCCCAACCCAAAGATTCGAACATACCTACCTACCGAAGGTAGTACCATGGCCGTGAATGGCGCTCAAGGCTGCTGCAGCGGTTTGGAACAAATGTCAGGTGCGTTGTAGGATGGGGTATTCTGGTGTATATGGACATCGCATCAAAGGGACCTTGATTATCTGTAGAGAAACAAAGATAAGTATTCAACCCGTAATTGCATTTCCCCTCTTCCCTATTGTCCTTACCGCCTCATGAGCTCTTTGTTAGTAGGATATCACCACTCAACCATAAGCACCAACTTTATCAAGTATTATTCGTCACCTGAAGGATGGATTGAATAGCCCAAAAGCTACGTCACGCGACGAACCCTGCCCACGTTACATTGTAAATTTCCACACTTGCTGTCATAGCGGGGGCAGCCTGTGTTTGCAGAAACGTTGAAAGCAGTCGGAATGGAACCACTCGAGTCCTTGCACAAATGTACCGAGTCTATCGCAACCGTGAGCAAGACGGCGCCGAAATCTTCCCAGCTTCCGAGTTGCTCGTCCGTCCATGATCCACTCGGATCCGAAATTGTCATGGAAAGCACTGAGACTACCGTCCATTTCTTCGGCTCGATAGCAAATGCATGGCCACCCATCCCAGCCCAGTATTGAAACGTTCTCGGTAGTCGCCCTACACCAGAAAGATGGTGTAGTGTCTTAGTCAGCATCTCCTGTACAGGATGGATTGCGGCCACCCGACCCGCGCCTCGTGCGCTTGTCGTCGAAAGTCCACGTGTGACGTCGCTGAAGGTGCACTGCGTCAGCACCGCATCGCCGGGTTGCCGGCTATCCTCTTGGCCCCAGAGTTTGTTTGGTTTCCTCTTTGTGCCTGCCCATCCGCTTCATCGCGCGAGGGATGACCTGTTCGCCCGGATAGGCTGCGATCGCGATTGTTGCGCGCGCACTACCTTACACTCAGTACCACGGTATCGCTCTGGGACGAACCCTTGTTTCTGTCGAGTCCTGAATGGTGGGACCCCTCTAATCAACCATGGCATCCGATGATGAATCGATTCGGCCTCTGCTATGGTCCTTCTCCGGGTTCCGCGAGAACAGACGACCGGCGCCGATTAGGCGACAGTTGAGCCAGTCGCGTACGAGCCTCCAAGATGTGCTCTCGTCTCGGAACAAACATTTTGCCGTCCTGGCCATCGTATCCCTAGATGTCGCCGCCCTCATGGCCAACATCTTTGTCGAGCTCGTTGCCTGCGATATGAAGCGGGAAGACGAGCCTTGGGTCAAGCACACGCGCGAGGGTCTCACCGTGGCGGGTCTCGTGTTCAGCTCATTGTTCTTGATCGAACTCGTCTTGTGTGTTGTTGCATTTGGGTGGAGGTGAGATGCATCCTAGAGCACGTCCGAGTCAAGTCTATATCTAACTCAGCCCGTGACAGGTACTTTGCAGAATGGTTTCACCTACTTGATGGCATAGTCATCGTGGCAAGCTTTGTCATTGACGTGCTCTCGCACGGCATCGTGGAGGAGATTGCGTCTCTCGTCATCGTGTTTCGTCTTTTCAGATTCGTCAAAGTGGTTGAGGAGATGAGCATGGGGGCCGCGGAGAGGATGGAGGGTCTCGAGGAGCAGCTGGCGATTCTAAGGCGAGAGAATGGAGAGATGAAGAGGCAGTTGACGACTAGGCGCTGATCTGGAGGTATGTTTCTGGTAATGTGGCATTACGGGCATTGGTGGCAGCGCTTTCATGTGGTGATTGATACACTTCGGGAATGGACTGATGATAATGAACAACCCGGCACACAAGTGGCGCGTTTGCAGTTGGCGGAACTTGGAAGGCGTTGTGGCTTCTTCTTCTGAATTGGTCAGCTTTGTCCGAACAAATAAGATATCCCTCTGTCAAGAAGCCGCTATTGCGATGGAAATGTCGTGGAGAGACATGTAAACACACTGCAGATCTGTCTACTTCAAACACCTCGACACGAAGCATCTTCAATCACCCGTGCGATGAAGCCGTCGTTGGCTTTGCCAGAGGTATCTATAACCTGTTGGACGGGTCCAGGGGAGCTGCCATCGGTCATTGCTTGACCATCCACGGACTAGTGAACAACTCTGATCGACTCGGGCATCTAAACGGTTCGATCTTTGGATCAAGGTTGGGCATGGTGGTCTCGGCCGGACTCGCGGAGGCAGATGCGGTGGGCGCGGTGGGTACGGTATGTTGCCGGCAGAGGACCTCCGCGATGCAACGCCAGCGCCCCAGCTGCTACCGCACCTCGTATTGATGCTCTTATTAGTCTTACTGCAGATACTATGCAGCGAGGAGGCAGTCATTGGGCTGTGTGAGACAACTTCTGCACTGTTCGCCTCCTCAATGTCCCACCACACTCCATATTCAAAATGCATCAGCGGATACCCCGTACTGAACGACCAGAATAGCATCAGGCAAACGCGCCAATATAGCACTAACCGGCGGCGACGTTGGATACGAAAAGGGCGAGATCACTGAAAGAGTGGCTTCATTTGCCCCGTGATCAACCTCGATAAGCAGAGGTCACGGGATAGTAGCATAGCGGAGGTCATCACACTGCTTACGACCATAAACAGGCGGTTTGGACCGACGATTTTGAGAAATGCTAGTGTACACAAAAACACAACACAGACGCGACAGGGGGTCAAACTCGAGGCGAACCAGAAACGGCCCGTCAAAGAGCAACGCTCGCCGTGCCTCGAACGCGAGATAAGCATATCGAAGTCATAACCCGCTAGCAAAATACCCATCCAAAAGTTGTCCGCTAGGCATGCAACAATAAGAGGTCAAAGCCTCCTCTGCAGAAAAACAACAGACGACAGCTGCGCCGTTCGTGTTTTGATCAGATGCCTCAGGCCCGGCTGCAGGTACTTGTACTGTTGATGGCTTCCTCTTTGTGCTGAATGGCATTCATCGCCACGAGAGTGGGATCTACGAATACGGATCATGACTTTTCAATACGCAACTTGCAAAGCAATATACGATATACGAGTACCGCCATCGAAACCGCACTTGCATCGTTGGTGCAACGCATCCTTCGAAGTTCGAGGTTCGGACGCCCTACCCTTGCTCCTTGGCGGCAGCCAGAGGGACCAAGGGGGTAGGGTGAACTTGGAAGCCCAGGAAGAAAAAACAATGGCTCCAGCAGAAAGAGAGCATTGTCCAATCAACGGTCCGTCAAATCGACGGTCCCCCTGTCCCCCGAACGAGATTAGACTTCATCTCGACGTCCGGGCCCCATGTTCGCGCCGCCGTCGTTCGAATCTTGACTCCGTTTGACTTGTTCCCGTTTTCACTCACCCGGTCGTACCACCCTCTTCCTTTGGCACCACTGCAACGATATATTGGAAAGAAGCATAGCTGCCGAACCGGACACGGGAAAGCAATATGTTCTGCATCCTGGTCGGCACCGCGGGAGCGCAGCGCGGCAGCTAAGATCCGAACCATGCCTCGAGTGAGCCTGAATTTTGGCTACCCGAAGAGAAAGGGGTTAGAGAGGGCCAAGGTAGTTCCAGCCTCTCAGCCATGACGCACCTAGATCGAGTCGTTTCTTCGCCAACAATTTCGAAGCATTCCTCAGTTGTGAAAGAAATCTACATCCTCCAGAAACGCCCACGTCCTCGAGCTGGAAGGTTGAAGATACACAAGGCGCGTGTGTGCAGCACACATTTCCACCATAATCACTATGTAGTACACATACAAACGGTTGCCCCCTTCCCTTTCGTCCCTGCTTGATGCTAGCAGATGGACGGGGATGGGGTTGGGTAGCTTCTACAGCCGAAAGTGGGAAGATATGGGCGGGGATTGGCAGGGTCACCAGGGTCACAGGGACCTTTCTCAAAGTGAGAGAGTCTCCTACAGGCGCCTGATCCTCTCTGTCTGTCAGTCTCTCCTATGCAGGCCCGGGCTTGACGCCATCACCATGCCCCAGTGGCCGTCCCGAATATCCACTCCCCTTCTGCTGCTGCAGAGGGCGGATATTGTTTCCTTTTCTCCTCCCCCTCTTTGCTTTCCCACTGCTGCTGCTACCTCGCCGTCACATACAGAGCAATACGGGGACCCTAGCAAGGAGCCTCATCAATTTCTATCAGTCAAGCAAGAATCCCCGAACCATTGAATCCCTGAAGGAGGCCCGCTCTCCCTCCTGGTCCTCCACTATGTTGGCTCCTCTGCCTGGAGAAAGCAGAGAGAAAGTGTCTGACTGGCCTATCACATATCCTAATTCGCTAGCGTCGCGCGCCACTGCTTTTGCCCTCCTCGGTCTAGTCGAAGGGGTGCGTGGAGTTGCTCTCTCTCCTCGATTCTCATTCTACCTAGCTCACTTTCCACCCCCTGGCGCGGTTGCGCCCCCGAGGATCATAAAAGTCCGGATACAACGTTTGTGATGAAATTGCTTGCCGGTTCCCTAATTTGCTTAATATACTCCATCTGCCACCTTTCGCTCGCTCCATCTAGAGACTTTATCTCTCCTCTCCTCCTCCCCTACCGTAATAAGCCTCCGCCAACCCACTGTTCATAAAAAACAGCTTATTCCGTCCTCGACAAACCTAATTCCCTAGCGGTTCGTCCAGTCACTCGCTATAGTCTTCGAGACTCTTTACACTCGTTGGAACCACCATAATCGTCGTTCTCGATACACCCTTACAAATACCCGTAATAATTGAACTCGCCGTCAAACTCCCACACATCCCATTCAAGATGAAGTTCTTTTACCCTCTCGCTCTGGCCCTCGCCGCCGTCGTTGCCGCCGCCGATGACGACTGCGATGCCGCTCCCATTGTCGAGGCCTGCCTGTCCAGCGAGAACGTAAAGGTAAAGCTCCCAAAGACTGTGTGACAGAAACCTCACAAACGGCATGAGCACTAACAACCATCTCTCCAGGTCAATGACTGCAACTCCACCGACTACGACTGCCTCTGCGCTGCCTACCAGGCCGTCGCCACCTGCTACAACAACTGCCCCAAGGACCCCCGCGCCGCGCCGGCCCAGGGCCAGGTCACAATCTTCTGCCAGGAGGCCTCCCTTTACGGCTCCGCCGCCATGCGCAAGACCCAGTCCGTCGCCGCGGCCACCGGTTCCGCCTCCGCTGCCGTCGCTACCAATTCGGCCACGGCCACGGCCACCGCCGCTTCAGGCACCGCCTCCTCCACCGCGTCCGCCAGCTCCAGCACCAGCACACCCAACTTGGGCGTTGGCCAGCTCGCCCGCAACACCGGCGGCGTCCTCCTCGCTGTTGCTGGTGTTGTTGCCGCCGTTCTCTAATCGATCGAATCTTTTGCCATGTTTGACACGGAAAACAAACAGACAAAATAAAACGCACATAATCTCCCCTTCCCAAGGATGCCTATGCCTCCCTCTTTTTTTCGCGCGAAAAAGGAAAAACAAAGGGGAGAGAAAAGATACCAAAACATCATGTCATTTAAAGCGATTATGTTTACGGTGCTCAAGAGATTCGGCATGTTTTTCAAAGACTATAGGACCTGATTTTACGGAGCATATTTGCGGCACCCAGCGAGTTTCGGGCCATGGAAAGCAAAGGGTCGGAAAGAAATCGATTTGTATATGCTTAATCTTTGTAATTACCTAATTCCAGCAACTTCATGAAATTCCTTTTTCATGACAGGAGAGAGAACAAAGGTGGTCAAAAGAAAAGAGAGAAGCATGTGCGTACAGCCAAGTCCGTGGGCCAGTGTAGTTCCAAGTGACGTTTTGTTTCCAACTATTCGTCAACTGCAAGGAAAACACTATGCGAACTCTGCATCTGGTTATTATCATGCACTAACTGATTGATGTTACAAATGATTTCAGGATAGAAAACTGATTGAATTGTCTTTGGCAGAGGTCAGTCCTTCATTTTCCGGGCCTGCTTTACATACGTTGCGAGACCACAAGAGCAAAACGAAACAAAATATCGAGACAAACCAGGGTTGACTCAGCGACAGAGCAATACACGCCCCCAATTCTGTGGTTGAAACATTCTGAGCCTAGTGATCGGGCTGCAGCTTGCATGCATTCCCCAGTCCTTGCGCGCATTGCTTAAGCAAGGAACGTCCTGCTTACCTGTACGTTCTCAGATGCCTCGAGTGTCTCATACTCGTCAGTTCACTCCGTGCCTCCCCCCCATCCATGTTGAACAACCCCCGAGGTTGTGTGTTACCTTGCAGGGTACCTCTCTGCTGGGAAACGTCACAGGTATATAGAAATGGCAGACAGGCCAGTGATCGATAAACAACCTTGCGGGTAGGGCGACACCATAAATGAACGCATGCCGTATCCCCAAAGCATTGCAGCATCAGGGACCCTACGGCGATTTTCCGGTCCAGCTTCTCATCTCACTTTCTCGGCGCAATATGCGCGAGTTTCGACGGTTTGAAGTCGGTGGAGCGTACCCGTTTCGCCGATGATCTTTATCAAGCAGCTTGCCCACTCCCCTTAACGGCCCGCGAGGGATGTCTGCCAAATTTGAACGTCGGCGCCAAAAGTGTTCAGTAGCCTCAACATCGTCACGTGCATTCAACTTGGACAATCAAACATTGGTTGCTCAATGTGAGCTCGTTATGGTCATTGTTTTCATCAAGCCTTCTTCTCCAACCGCTATGATACAACACAAGTGTCCTTGAATCCTACAGCTGGCTCATAAGCGTTGTATCCCTTCCCTGGGAGGCAATCACCCTCTTTCTCGAGTGTCGTCGCGAACCTTAGTCTCCCACCTTCAGGAGAGCTTTGGTCCAAGGCAGTGAAGTTGTAACAGTATAAGTCTACAAGCAAAAAAAAAAAAAAAAAAGCAGAAAAAACAGTACGCAAAAGGCAGACGCTTCCCAACAACCGTGACGCCCGGTTCATATCTCTAACAAGTGACATTATCATCTCCGGCCACGCACGCCACCACAGCCTGCTTTTTTTTTGCCTGTCCTAGTTGACCCTTGGTTGCGCAGAGTCGTATGGATAAAGAGGATAATAATAAGAGAAGAAACTTTCGTCGACTAAAAGGAGTATGTATGCGCAAAAAAGATCTTGGTCGCCGAAGAAAGCAGTGAAAAGGGGGGTTGGCGGCAAGTTAGAGTTTGCCTCGAAAAAAGATCTTCGTGCAAAGGGACTGGAGAGCATTTGTCAGACTCTGGAGGCTGCCGAAACGCCCTAAACTTTTCGGGCTCGCTTCGCACTCTCGTGGACAGGGCTAACGAAAGTAACGTGCTTGTTCTCATCCTTCTTGAGACGCATGGCAGTGCCAGAGCCAACTCCGCTGGACTCCCGGTGGTGACCAAGAGGGCGTCCATCGTGATCCTCATCGAGGGTGATCTCAGCAACGTCAGATACCGACTCGGCATCCATCCGATCGCTGACACCCGACTCGGACGACCCATCGTCAGAGTCATCGTACTCGCCATCGTCACTAACAAGTGAAGGCGCGTTGTTGCTGACCATTGTGCTTGGGCTGAGGTCAACGTCCATGTCGACATCCTCACCAGGGAGAATCATCATTCTGGGTCCGTCGTCCTTCTCAGGACTGCTCATGGGCGGCGATGCGAAGCCTGTGGGAGGTGACCTGCCTTTGCTGCTCGCCGGTCTCGTTGATGTCATAGTAACAGGTGACATCGGTGCTCTCGCTGGCATGCGCATGGCAGGCATACGAGCAGCCGGCACGGCATTTCTCTTCGGGCTGCCGAGACCAGTCTCGGTGTCTTCCGATTCCTCTCCTGGCGATGTGAGGTCTTCCAGCGACATCTTCTCCTTGGCGTCACTGACAATGTCACTGAGGTTGCCGTTGAAGTTTCTGCTCTGCATGAGTCGTGAAAGGAAGGGGGTGTCAGCCGAGGCGACGAATTTTCCAGCCATTTGTGCAGCGGGCCTCACAGGCTCTGCCTTCGAGGGACCTTCAGGAATGCTTGCAACGCCAGGCAGCTTGCCATCACGATACAGCTTGAGGGAATCTGCGATCCTAGAACGCAATGCAACGTATGCCTGTTGGGTGGACATGTCGGTCTGAGCAAAAGGATGGACGAGACCAGACGCGATGGCAGTCGAAGGAGCAGGTGCTTTTTCCTCTCCAACAATACTGCCGCCTTCATTAACCTCGATGGGGTGCCCGCAATGAACGGCCGCCTCTTCGTGACTCTTGAAGTCTCGCCTATGGGCGATGCGGCAGTGGTTGATGAAGCCCTGGGTGCTGCTGAAGTTCTCCCGGTTGCAATCCAGGCAGACGAGCTTGACAGTCTGGCCGTCGGAGCGCTTGAGAACACAAGGTCCGGCCTTCTCTTTAGGTTGAGGGTAACCACTGGAGAGAGACTGCAGCTTCTGGCTACCAATAGCCCGAGTCGAGCGGTTCTTGTTTGCGCTGGTGAGATCAGACATGCTGTTCCTTGTCGTTCGTCCCTCAACTGAGCTTCTGCTACGGGCAGTCTCAAGCACGGGGTACCACTCAGGTTGCATGCCATCAAATTTGGGATCGGGAATGAGCCACTTGGCATAATGTCGAGCGTAAGGGCCATCGACAACTCCAAATGGCGGAGCCCATTGGGGAATAGGCTCTCCCGGACGGGTTTGCAAAGCTGGACCTTTTCCGTTGCTGATATCCAGCATCTGCGCAGGGGTGGGACAGGCAGTGGGATAAGGAATAAGATGGCAGCGGCGGAGTTGCTCGAGAGCGACCTGGCATTTCGCCAGCTCTTGGTTGATTAGCCTCAGCTCATTGTGTTTGAGCAAGATTTCCAGACCAAACTGGTATTGGATGGCGTCGCGCGCGTCCTCCATGTCGTTAGTCACTGATGGAACAGCGGCAGGCACAGGCACAGGCAAAGGCGCAGATGCTGGCGCTGGTGCGTCTGAGACAGCACTGGAAGGGATGTCAGAGACGGTGGGGCTAGCACTCTCCAGCTTGGCCCGCTTCAAGGGTTGCTCAGTGGCGGTGAGTGCAGCATCTGATGAGAGTGAATCGTCAACACTTGACAGACGCCTCTTCTGAGGACACGACGGGCCCGCTAGTATTGCCGTCGGCGCAGGTGGTTGCGGCAGGATAAACTGATGTTTTTGCGCGAATGACGGCATTTGTTGGGTGTGACTGACAGTCGTTTCGCTTCCCCGCTCGTGGCTCCAGAGTCGGAACATAGGCGCAATCTCTGAGGACAGGCGATGGGATGAAAGGTTGCGGAGGGCAGCCTGAAGACGACTTTATGCAGAAGTGAGGTGAGGCGCAAGGCGACAGCCTGACGAGGTTGCAATGTGGCAGTGGCGTACGGACCAGGCACCTGCAGCGTGCGACGTGGTGCTGATGCAGGCAGAGAAGCCGAAATGCAGAGGTGCAATGAGCTTCGAGCTGGTGGCGATTGAGGGGCTGACGTAAACAGTGGATTCCCCAGATAGGTCGGGTGTAAGCGTGTGGCTGCCGTAGGCGTGGGCGAAGACGAGGCGGCGGGTGTGTGGTGCGTTGGTTGGACTTGGATGACGGGGCCCGAAAAGGGGTGGCAGGGGGGGGCGAGTGGTGCGTGGTGATGTGGTCGGGCGTCCGCTCAGGAAGGCCAGAGGCAAGAGAGAGAGCCGGAGGCCGAAGCAGGCGAGTCGGCGACAAAGGGATGGGATTGCGACGGTCGCGCAGCGAAGACAGCGACGCAGAATAATCGAGAACTAACGAAAGCCTCGATATCGCGCAAGAAAATGGAGCGAAAATGAATGCGCGAAGAGAGAGGGGCGAGCAAAATAAAAGAAGCGACGCCTGCGATAACTCTCAATGTCGTGTGGACGAGTGGCTTTGGAGCGGTTTTGGGGGGGAAAGAGGTTGTTTGTGAGGAGGATGAAATGATGGAGATGGGGATGACAGCGGAAGGAGCGAGAATAACTGTCAAAGGTTGAGGGAAGGAGGCAGCTTCAGACCTCTCAGGCGGGCGACGTGCGTGAGCTTGGTGGGAAATTGGCCTCTGGGGTGGTGATTGCGAGTGCGGGTGGGCCTTGGATCCTGGGGGCCAGAGGAGGAAAAGCAGCTAGCCAGCCAAAAGATGCCGGGAGAAGGGTTGAGAAGATGGACCGTGGAATCGTGGATGGACGAATTGGATGGGTTCCTCTGCGGGTGGTTCTGTTTCTCGACGCCGATTGTTGTTGGCGGAGCGGCGGTGTGGTATCCTTACGCGGCGCAGGCAGTACAACCAGCGGCAATGGCAGCAGTAGCAGCAGCAACAACGAAGAAGGAAGAGGGCGAGTGTGGGTTACGGGTTGCGGATTGTGGATGGTGGATGCACAGAAAGCTGAGGTGGATGTTTTGGCGCTTTGCGCTTGTGCTTTGGTGTTGGAACTTGGCGATGATGCGAGGGACCCGACTGACTAGGAAAAGGCAATTTGTGTATTGAATGCAAGGGGGGGAGGCATAAAATGGGGGTGGAAGGAGGGATGGGTGTGAGGTGCGAGGGGTGTGGGTGTGTGTGTGTGGGTGTTGTGGACGTGGATTGTGCTCCGAAACGCGACGTTGATTGGCCCGCCCCCCTAGAAAGAAGGAGGGAACGAGGGAATGCGCTTGTTTGGTGACTTTTGGTGACTGGTCTGACCCAGGTGCCCAGGTGCCCAGGTGGGGAGGGACAGACACCGGCCGCCAGGGAAGGGACAAAAAAAAAGGCAAGCCGCCGCAGAGGGATCCCAAGGAAGGAGGTCTGCAGATGCAGGGATGTTGTGCAATACGACGGGAGAAAGAAGGGACAGAACAGGGAAAGAAGGCTGCCTTGCTGCTTCAAGGTTCCTTCTTCACTCAGGAGAGCAAGACCCAAAGACCCAGTCACCGAGTGTTCGACACAACCTAAACGACACCCGGACGCTTCGGCCGTTAGAAAGGGATGCAGCAAGACTGCAAGAGTCAGGCCCAGTGGAGGACTTGCTAGGTGCCTAGACGTAGTATCCGTATTCTCTGCCAGCCTGAGAGTGTGTGCCAGATGCAAGTCCTGACGCAGACGATGATGAGCGGGCGACCAAGACAGCGGCAGGAGCAGCGGCAGCGCACTGAGCTGCAAAGCTGTCAAAGAAAAACGAGGACAGACTGGTCATAGACCGATGCGCTCAGAGAATATTGCTGGCCGGTCCCTGAGAGTGAGAAGATGGGACGCCAGTTCCTTCCAAGTCCAGTCTTCGTTTGTGTCTGTGTTTGGCCTCGTCTTCCGTCTTTCCAGAATCCAGAGACTTCAAAAGTTCAGCCTGTGTTCCAACTATCCTCCTCTGAATGGCGGATGGATATCTGATGGGACGATGAGACGGACGGGGGACCCTTCCGAGCTTCTGTCTCTTACAACTCGCAGCCGGGTTCTCTGGTGACGCTGCAATGCGTGTTTCGCCGCCCCGAAAATAGAACGGGATTAATAAAGGTGGGCGCGCGGCGAGCCCAACGATAGTACTGGGTAAACAAGGTAAGGGCACAGCTATGGTGAATGTTCCTTAAAGGGATCCCCCTTTTTCGCGATACTCAAGCGTTGCCGGGTAGAGTCGCGTTTGAGGAACTGATGCAACTTTGAAGAGAAGGTTAGTCGGTCTGAGGTCAGTCTTGATATCTGTCTGGCCCAGATCAAAGTGCACGTCTCTTGCCGATCCAACTGAGTATCGTGTTTTGTTTGTAAAGGTTTCGACATGTGTCTTATCCAGCCCGCCTGCAGATTGATTAGGTACATGGGCTAAGGTTCCTAGTGAGAGAAGAAGACGGGGAAAGCTCATGGCGTGTGTCCCGACTCGGCCTGGCTGGATTGTTTTGGTTCCGTGCGAGGAACGCCTCAGCCATGTACCTTGGGGCGTGAGACGGCGGCTGCACGAGCTAAAAGTACCTCGAGGCGTGGTAATGTTCCCCGTCCACCAAGCTTCGGGCTCGGGCCTCTTTTGCTTTCCTCGTTGTCGGATGCTATTCATGAGGTACCAACATGCCTCTCTCTGGCCGACGAGTTCCTCACCACGGCGCGGGGCTGGACATCATCTCGGAAGCTGCCAGATGGCGCCTGTTGGGTGTAAACTCTATATTCTGTTTGTTGACAGTTTGGGAGAGGGACTTGAAGCATGGTGCCGCCTGTGCCATCCCATATGACTCAACTTCTCCTACTAACTCTTTGACGAATGCAAACACCTAATCGACGACGCATCTAATTTGTTCACCAAAGTTGTTGTCGCGCACGCCGCCGCACTCCTCCCCCACGTACCTGACGGCAGTCTCGGATCTCAGTGATCTGGATCGTGGGTTCGCCATTCCGGCTGGCCTAAGACGCTGTGCCTAGTGCTCACGACGGCCCCATTCCGCCCATTTTCAAATAGCATCATATATGAGAACTAGACTTTTCTCTGACGGCACCAACGAGAAGCCGCGGGCAAGGCCGCTACAACAAAACGTGAGATGACATGAGAAACTGATGAGAAACTGGACCCTGAGGAGCAAGGGAACGCCTTGCGTCCGAGTACCGCCTCTTCTTTCGTTCTGCTTACCCTTTGCATCTTCTTTCTTCCACTTCATCGCCGAACCCTTCATGCACCATCGAAGCCCCCTCATTGTTCTTCGGCTTGCGAAGTTCTCGCATCCATGCGTCTTCTAGAGCCCTGCGGCCTCGACGACGACCGGCTTCGCACGAGGATGGAGGAGGGATGGGTGGGTACGACAGGCAGATAGACATGGATCGCCGCTCGAGATGCGCCACGCCACTCGGCGTGCCTAGCTCGCCTTAAGCCCGTTCTGGTTTCAGATATCTGAGCATCGCTATCATGGTACCAGGACATCCCAAAATTTCATTAGCAATACCGCAACTACGCAGCTGGTATGAACCAATGATATAGCGCTATCGTGCAGAGAATCTCAGCGGTAACGATGCCGAGTCGACCCGACTCAGCGGCCAAGGTCGCGCAGAGATAAGTCCCCTGTTAACTCCATGCCTCCCTGCCTTCACGGCATCTACAACACTCCTCCAGGCCTCATCCCGGAAATTCCAGCGGTGCTTCCTAGCGAAAATGGATTAATCCCGCAGCTCAGCCAGAACGCTACAACACTGCACCTCGGAAGCTTGGCAATCTTGGGGAGAACTCCCGCAGATCCCCTTGGGGAAGCCTGCTGGGTGACCCAATGTTGCAAAGCTCATGATTCAGTAAAAGTAACGAACGCTTCTAGCTCAACCTTCCGCCAAAGCAACCTTTTCTGCAGTCTGCCGGCGCCTGACTGAAGATGATCATGGAGGGCATGTACTGATCATTTCGATATTTGCTTTGTTCGGGCCCGCGAAAGGCTGCAACCAGAACAGGGCGCAACACGGCGCTGCTACCCATCGAATCATAAGAATGCGTTTTTTTGGAGAGGAGACTGCTTGCACAGGCCACGCCAAACATGTGAAGTCGAGGAGCTACGGAGAAACCATCGGTGCAGGCATGGGGCCATGGGCTCCCTGACCAGTGGACGCTTCCAGCTTCCGCGGAACGCTAGTCCAGGCCCGGTATTGAGCGAGAGCTCGTGTCCAGCCAGCGCTATGAAGCATCGCTGCTTTAACTACCATATGCTTAGTCACGATATTACGGCATATTCATCTCGACAGCACTTTGCCTTCCTTCCGAAGCTTGGGACGTCGTCATGAATCTTTGAAAAGCTCATAGTAAGCACAGCGCATCGCATTACAATCATGTCGATACAGTGTGGTGATCATCGTGCAGTAAGGTACTGAACTTGGCGAAGAGTTGAGTATTGGAGAAGTGATCCAATCAGAGGAAGCTCCGAGTCCTCTGTCAGAATCGCAGCTCATCGCCGGCTCTCGGCTCCGAAAACTTAGATGGTCCAAGCGTCTGATCCGATAAGATACCACACTTTTTTTCATCGGCAGAAATCTGATGGCAGGCTTAGAGCTTGAAATCAACTCCAGACCAAACCCCGCGCGGCGCATAACACCCTCGATTCATTGAGCCATTGGCTTTGCTATGGTTCAAGCCCTCATCAAGGCTGACCGTGGCTGAATCCTCCGCAACGCAGCCCAAGGGCAGCGACAAGAAGCGAAAATCTTCGACGATGGCCGAGTCTGCTGCCGTCTCGAAGAAGAGCAAAGCGACGACTGCGACCGCGACCGCGACCGCAAGCGGCCCGACGACCCCTCTCCCCCCTTCGCACGAAGCACTCCTCGCGGAGCTCAGATCGAAATATGACATCCTCCCCGCCTTCACCATCTCCTCAACCAAGATCCAGAAGCGCGTGACCTGGCTGCTGCAGCACTTGCGCCAAGACGACGGCGATCCGAGGAAGCGCGCCGTGCTCGTCTATGCAAGGCCGGGCGAGGTCGCCAAGATGATTTCAATTGTAGAAACAGTCAAGCGCATCGTGGCGACGGAGAAAGAAGGAGAGGGGGAGGAGGAGAGCGGCAAGTGGTATCAATATAACCTGATGTACGAGCTGCCGCCAAAGGCCGACATCGTGGAAGAGACGGTGCTGGGCGGTGGTCCTGGCGAGAGCGGGGCGCGGGATGGATCGGACGGCGAAGAAGATGACGACGATTTCGAGGTGATGGAGAGCCGTTTTGAGAGAGCCGTGTTGCCTCAGCCGGCTAAGCGTGCGGCCAAGTCACTGAGCATCTTCCTCTCGTTGGTGCCCATGCCGGAACTGAAGGCCCGAGACGGAGTGACGACCCAGACCAACGCGTCGCAAGACGTCAAGGCGAGCTCTACGGCGCTCTGAGCAAGGACGAGGTTGTTCGGGGATGAAGAAGTTGGAGCTGAGGCCGTAGGCTGTGGGTCCCAGAAACGAAGACAGAAGACAGAAGACAAAAGACAAAAGAAGAGATTCCGGAGACTGGAGTCAGGGGATATCGAGGGCAATGCCACATATCGGCGTAGCATTATAGGTACATTGCATCAAGAGGCGTTCATAGGGCAGGGCAGGCTACCATTTGATACCCAACCGGGCGGGACAAAGTCAATATCGAAAGCTTTGAATTCGCTTGACACATAAGACAGATAGACACCATCGGAAAGAGACCTGGGACAGGACGATTTCATCCATGACTAAAGGTTCATTTGGAACTTATCAAAGGTAACTGGCGATGGCATATTGGTTATGGCTTTGCAAAGGTACCTAGCATTGATGCGTGTTTTGTGTGTGTGTCCGAACCCTGGTCCGCTGCAAGCGCCTCTCCTCTCAACTATACGAACACACATTCAACATCCGCTCCTGCTCGCATACGCCTAAGCTAAACATGTGAAACTTCCAAATTTAAACCAGGAAAACCTGTTCTCAAAACAGCAAATCCTTCGCTTCCAACTCTCAAAACCCACTTCGTACACGCCTTCGCCGCGGCTCAAGCAATCCGGCGAAGCCCCTCCACGGGTTCGTTGGGTCCAATCGTCAACAACTGAGAGTCCCCTGCTCGCCTTCTTCTCCTGTTCCCGACCCGACGGGTGCCTGACGAAAAATAAGGTCTTTTTAGTGCTTTCCCTCCTTGGACGAGTAGGTTATGCGCAGGACAAAGTTGACAACAACGGCCAACAGCAGAATGATGGCCAGAAATGTGGGGCCGAAGCGGTCGTCGAAGCCGGCCTGGCCGCGGACGCGGATGGATTTCGCGCGCCAGTGATAGGTGGCGAGGGCGTAGATCATGGTGAGCATGGCGACGCCAGTGAAGAGGAAGGCGCTGATAAAGGCCGGGCGGTCGCCAAAGTTGAGCATGCCGATGGCGAGGGCGCCGAGGATGACGGTGAAGTTGAGCCAGGAGAGGAATGTGCGCTCGTTGGCGAAGAAGACCTTGGGTTCGACGCGCGTTGGGAGCGCGATGCGCTTGCCTGGTGATTCAACTTTGTTAGCCATCTCTCTACTCTCTGGGTCAAAGGTTGCTCTTGGAGACGAGGGGAGGTCGTTGAGCGTGCGGGCTTCTGGCAACTATGCGTATGGCAAAAAGGCTGTACGTACCCGGAGCGGTCTGGAGAAGAGGTTGACTGGACATGGCGATTCTTTGCGTCTGAGTGAGCTGCCTCGAGTATAGGATCGTGGTATATCGTCGTGATTTTCTGTACCGCAATCTGACTTGGTTCAGTCGACCGTCTCTTCGTCTCCCTCGTAAGGTACAGCCAGTTCCTACACTTGTTCTAGCTGTCTCAGCAGTGGTGCCCAGAATCCCTCAGTAGAATGGCAATGCGACGTCAGGCAATTGAAATCGAGGCGTCGTTGGCGAGCTCGGGCTCGTGTCGGGCTATGCGTCGGGGCCGCAACGGGTTTATCGTGATAAGTAGGCAGGCAGGTGGTCGCGAGTCGCGCGATATCAAGTGCTTTCTCTTCAACAGTGTTTGCGTCTGAACAATTGGAGAAAGTCTACCCGGGATCTCGCTCGAAAAAATGAATGCGGAGAGGGAGGTGAGAGGGGAATAAACGCGAGGAGGAGAAAAGAGAACGAGAGAATCTGTAACCGAGGGAACCCGCTTGAAAGCTTGTTCAGATACGACTTGCCCGTACCACAGACGATGCACTGCGGCTGCTAGCCCCTCAAAAGCCGCAGGCGCAAAAAAAAAAAAAAAAAAAGCTCCATCGCAGAGCCAGACTTGTGACGCTAGGCCTGCACAGCTAGAGCTCCCTCCCCACCAGCCACAGCCGCGACCCATGTCAACCGCCTGCGAACTTCTGCAACAAGATACACGTGCATTTCAGTCGCATTTTGATTGGATAAGCCACACTTGGAAAGGTCAAGCCCCAGCAGGGGTTACCTGCATGCTGACAGAGGTGTGGCTCAAGAGTGGGTTCTGTGACATCGATCCACGTGATCTCTCGTTGCCCCGCGCACCTGGCTGGAGCACGGCCCGTGGGTGTAACGCGAGGCGGCCGAATCGGGCTGGCATCACAACACCGACAACTTTTTGTGGAGGAGCCTCATCTATATCGACTTGTCCCGATCTGTCAACACCACCACCTCTTCACCACTCACTTACAATCGAAGATATCTGCACAATCACTCTAGACGTTTTCACGCCTTTCAAATTCCGGGAAGACTCATATCATACGAAACTGGCAAGCGCCCAAAGCCTTGTCACAACACAAACTACCAATCTCCCCCGAAACAAAACAACCGATCACAATGTCTGCACCCGCCGCCCCTACGACAGCGACCCCCGTATGTTGATTTCCCCCGCGCTAAGCTCTCATTACTTCTCAATGGACCGCCCACTGACTCGATCTGGATAGCCCGTCGCCTTCAACCGTCTTAAGCAGATTGCTACGGATGTAAGCTGCGCATGCGACACCGCCGACAACGTCGCAAAAGCATTGGGGAATAGCAACTGACACAGTCTCTTTTTGTCAGGCCTGCCAATCCGCCATCGGCTCTGCTGAGTTCTACGATCACGCCAAGACTGAGACATGGAACTCTCAGATCATTGTACGTCCTCTCTCTCCCCGCGTTCTCAATATCCCACCCACGACCCACGAACTAATACTCGCGAACCCCATTAGTCGTCCGTCCTGAAGGCTGTCATCTCTGAGTCGACGCCTCAAGGCGGCTCCGCACCCGCATACAAGTTCGCCTGCAACTCTACAATCGTTCAGCACCTTGTCCCGACGTCCTCCCTCAACAAGTCCAAGGGCACCTCCGCCTCGACCGAAGAGCCCTCCGTCTCCACGAGCGCCGACGCGACAGCCACCGACGGTAAGCCCCACGTCGGCCGCCGCGGCATGCACTCCGCCACCGGCGCCTACTGGGACGAGAAGAAGGACGGCATGTGGTCCTACAAGTACGATGGCGGAGAGGGCAAGGGCATGGACGTCGTGATTATGCTCATCTGGGTCTCCATCTAAACGAAGATGGACGCGAGGCTCAGTACTCGAGGACGAAGAGGGGAAACAGCCGGCGCAGCATGCTGATGTTTGCATCCCCCTTCCTCGTCTGCCTTTCCCAACTACAAACTAAATGGGCCAATTCGCAAAAAATGGAGCCGTACGGAAATTGGGTTGGCGCATAGAAGGCCCAGGAATGGGTATAATGACAGCGGCCTGGCGACCAAGACGCAAGACGCAAGACATTGTCCCCTGGCTGGCCATCCAGCCAGAAAAGGATGAAGTCACTGTTGGTCCGAATTTCCCCAGGTCAAGCAGGCATATATGGCGAATGCGTTGCGAAGGTCTATTCATGTGTTTGAGCTGCGTTTGTACCAAACCACAAAAATAGCCGGAGTTTTTGATGAGAATACGTGCAATATCACGAACTCGCTCCGACTCTTGACATTAGCCTTGGTTGTTTGTTTGTTTATTGTTGAGTCGTTGTCAGGTGGCACAGCATGTACTACACGACTCGAGGTAGCATCCTTGCAATGGGGAGATGTCGTTTTTATGCATCTCGTACTTTTTCCCTCTTTGCCCATCGCTTATAAGATCTGAGCCATGCCAATATCGCATTCAGACAAACTACACGTGACAGGAGCTACGTAGGAACACCAGCTCGTGTGGAAATCTACGACCTTTGAGTTTATAGCGGTGGCATCCAAAAACGAAAACGCCATCATCAGGATGAATCAGTGATGGGCTTTGGGAGAGCTGGCTCTGGCGGCGAGTAAAGGTAATACCAATACCCATTGCACTGACATCGTTGACGAGTTCGGTCGTGGAACTTACGGCTTCAGTCACTGATTGGAGCCCTGCGGAAAGACACGGGCCTCCTTTCGATGACATACCGGCACGTCCTTTACGATTACAGGTGGTGGCGACGTCCAGACCTTTTTTCTCCCCCCGCCAAAAGAAGGAAAGAAAACGACAACCGGACCCTGTTGATCTTTTTACGATGCATCTACTCTGTACCTAGCAACGGAACAAGTTTGCCAATCGGGCACGTTGGCGAAGGAGCTTTATTTTCGCTCACTCACATTTTTCCTTCGGCGGGAGCGTTAACTTAGGTTTTGGCTGCGCAAACATGGCAAGTTAGGATGAGGCCCCCTCGGAAAAGCTTGTGAATGGAGGTTGCAGAAACGAAGACTGGCTTGGGTACACAAGCACACGAGTCGCCTTGCCATCGGGGAAACCCCCTCATGAGATGGTGCGGCGGGAAAAGGGGACGCTGGACATGTTGGGACGGACGGGACCTTGGAAAAGACGTTGTCGCACACCCTCTTCGGCGAGGACGAGACGCGCCAGTAGCAGGGATGGTAATATCGAGAGGAATTATCAGGCTGAAGGTGGATGAAGTGCATGATGTTGTCTAGAAAGACCGATACAGGCTTGCGTGCTTGGAAGCTTCTTGGTAGAGTCTTGGAGCTCTATTGCTGTGACATCCCTCTGCATATGCAGGAAGGGATGCGGCGTACTTCTCAAATTCATTATTCAGGACGCTCATTGAGCTTCTCCGAGCAGGGAGCGGCGAGAGGTCAGATCATGGCTGGCAGCTTTGCTTGAGGTACTTGGACGACAGCATCACAGTCGGCTGGCCTGATCGGTGAGTGCCGACGGCGGGAGCGGGCGCGGGAGGAGACTGCCTGCAACGATACACTTGTCGTACCCAGCTACGAGATCGGATCCGGGAGCCGAATGGTGTCTCGACTTGCAGTAAGTCTGGCAGCGGCTGGAGAACTCTCTTCTCGCGTATCTTTCCAGTCTTGTTGGCCAAGCTGTAATAACTCTGTCCATGGTTCACCTTGCGCTGGGCCAGGACACCACGGTGAAAGTGACATTGTCCTGATCACTTTGGGCAGGATCCTATCAACAGGGCTTCTGGATGGTATGCCATGCCCCGGGATACCTTTTCAAGACATTCCCCAGGTACTTGTTCTCCCCCCCCTTCTCCCCACGGCAATTGGGGAGAAGCCCGGGGAATCGAACTACCAGCGCGACGCGGATAGTAAACAATCAGGAGATGGACGGCGTAATTTGATGTCCTTTTCGCTGCAATCATCCACCATTTTCGCCACCGCTCTTTCTACCCCCACAAATCTTGGGTGGCATCTGCGGGTGGTGCAGCGACTGCAGTAGCCATGACGACGTCGATCCCTAAGAGGGACGGATACCCTGGTTTTTTTTTTCCGGCTTTCCCAATGGCGGTCTGGCTGAGTAGGATGGATGCGACAACGTTCAAGTCTAGAAACCCTCCGAAGATCATGTACACAGATAGAATCGTGCGGACGGGCGAGCTAGCACGGCAAGCAGGCGTATGCTCATTGTCCTGATCTGATAGATCATAGACTACTGTACGAGTGCCGTGCGACTGGCAGTGTAACAGCAACCTCACTGGGCCGATGCTGGGTGGTCATGGGACCATTGATTCCCGGTGTGCAGTCTGCCGGTGTGTTACAACGACGGCTTTGCTGGCTATGCGGATGCAGCTCCTTGGCGGCTGTGGAAAGTTCATGATCCAAGTTCTGGTGGCTTGGTGAGTTCATCATTCTCGACTGATGGATGGCTTTTGCCACGATACTCTCGCATGGCTGACGGATGAACGAGGGATCAGTCGATGGCTTATATCAAATGGCTGATCCGGGGCAGCGGAAGTCTCATCCTGCTGTCAGATTTGTATAGGCCGTACGGATAGGCTTCCTGATTCAACAACAAAGCAGTTTATGTTCTTTGCAGTTAGTACCGGTGGGTTGCCCGTCATGTTGCGCGGCCGCCGGTTGTAACTGTTGAAAGGAAGCTCTGAGGTAGTCAGTTGGTTGCTGTGCATGCCATCAACGGCTGGCCAGTTCCAGAGTCCGCGAGGGCTGGAACACGGCCTATCAAGGGGTAGCGTCCTGCGCCAACCCTCGTGCTCTCGCCAACGTTCCATTTCATGCTTCATGCATGGCGGCGCTGGTTGGTCTATCAAGAGCAAGACATAGAAGCGCCAAGCGGGGAGAAATGAGGGGTCATGGAGGGGTCGTGATCTGGAGTCAGAGCATCGATTCGCGGACTTACTCAGGCGGCTTGCATCGCTGTCAATTGTTTGATTGTGGTTATCATTAGGTTGTATGTCGGTGGTGAGGTGGTGAGGTGGTGAGGTGATTCGCAACTCTCTCAGCTTTCCGAGCCGCCAGGGGCCGTGTCTGTCGGAAGTGACGACTGAGGTGAGGTGGTGCCTTCCTCATTCTGTGAATGGCTCATTGACCTGCGGCACCCTGAACGGCGCTACTCCTGCCTATGACGAAAGTAGCCGAGCTCAGGTACCGAGTACTTTGGCATGGGCGCTTGCAGGAGACAGTTGTGTTCGCAGGCAAAGACCCTTCCTTTTTCAGGCTTTCAGCTGAGGGGGCAGCTAGGGGTGACTTTCAGTCCGTTCGAGTTATTCTCCAGTATTGTCTGTTCTAATTCTGCGAGATATCCCAGATTACCTTGGATCTTAACTCTCAAAGAGACGTTGGAAGCGAAATGGATGAGTCCATGGCATCTAATGATTCGCCAGAAGATACCAATGACCGAATTTCCCCGGTTTTGTTTCTGCCATGTTCCCTCCCGGGACCAGTGGGACGGTATCGGGGACAACAACAGACGAAGGGACCGGCAACCCCTCCCACGCTTCACTTACGTATTCCACGACCTTGCAGCCCGGGAATACCTAGCGTTCCTGTCTCCATCCATCCAATCGCACTACCCGCTAGCTTAGCAGGGGAGACACTGTGACACTGAGCAGTGGAAAGGCGCTGAGCCGGGAGAATCGTAGACAGCTGGAGGTGCGTGACTTGGCCACTATGGCGTATGGCTCGCTCACAAGTGGCAGCCATAGCAGATCCAATCCATGCATCAGGGACCCCAAGATCCTTCCCCAATGACCCAAAATAACAGCCCGCAAATCTGGCCTGCCATCGGCCGACATATCCTTCTTATTTCGAGCTTGTACCTGCGACTTGTTTGGCTCCATCGGTCTGGAAGTCGCGACGGCCAAACATCATCTAGCAGAGCCTTTCCCGTCCGGTGCTGGCTCCATCACACCACACACCACTCACCACTCACACACCCTTTTCTCTTCTTCCTTGCCTTTCCCGTCTCTTGTCTTCTACCATACCTCAAAAAGATAGTACCTCGACCGATCTGCACTCGACACTACTTCATCGGGGTCCTGTCACTTTGTTGCCGTTGACGTACCCTTATATATCCAACGAACTCCCCCCTTGGGCCCTAGGACAACAGCTCTATTCTCGCCTCATGAACTTGCTATTGAGGCATTCCCACTCGCAACAAAGACTACCGCCATCCGACATTGGCCCTCCCAACCACAACATTGACATTACTTGAAACCGTAACTCACTCGACTCACAAGCCATTAGTGAGCCGAAGGATTTTGATTCCCTTTCCCCTCAGCCTGAATACGACGAGACAACTACTACCCTCTCCGACGACGACATCGTTTCCCCTCACCACTCATAGGTGATTTCCAACCGCATCTGTAGAAACGGAAACCCCCCCTCTTTGATCCACGAGACACCAGCCTTTCGACTTGGTTGGCCGCCTCTGACCCTGCTCACCTTCCACACCACACACATCGTCGGATAATAGCCCAGCTCGGGCCGCCGACGACGAGCCTCTCAGGACAACACACATTCGTTACACAAGGGCTCCCCTTTCACGATGGTTGAAGTACTTCCCTCGGGTCCCGCCCAGAGCGGTCATCCCCAGGAGTCTCAAGATTCTGCGGACCACGTCGCCTCTGTCGCCCGTCTCTTACTCGCAACCAACCTCGCCTCTCGCCAGGAGAACAAGATGATGACCCGCGAGGAACGCCAGATCATGATCGATGAGCTCAGCAAGAAGCGCGCCGGCTGGCGCACTCCCCGCCGCGGCTGGTCCATCACCGACTCACCCGTGGCATCATCTCAGGGCAGCCCCGCGCCCCCAGCCGCCACCGCCTCCCCGTATCCCGCTCCTCCCTCTACCCAGCACGAAGCCGTGGAGAGGCATGCCATCGCCTCCGTCCCAGAGCAATCCGAGCTCCCGATGCAGGAGATGAAGCACGCTCCTCATCCGCCTCAGGTCCGCCGGCCTCCCCTGCCGCCCCCGCGCCGTTCCTACTCAGTCATGGACTACGAGCCGCCAGCGCGCATCCACCGGCCCTCGGCTCACATGGACATCTTCGACCTCCCCGCCGAGCTGCACTTTGCCATCTTTGACCACCTCGACCCCATCGACAGCACCTGCTTCGGCTTGACAAACAGCCACTTTTACAACATCCACCGCCGCATGCACGGCGCGGTGCCGCTGTCGTCCCGGCGCAACGGGCCCAACGACCTGGAATGGGCCTGGCGCTTCGCCGGTCCCCTCATCTACCACGACTCCGCGGCGCCTCCGCCCGAGGCATTCAAGGAGCATGCCCACGACCTCGAGCGCATGCGCGTCAAGGGTCAGGTCTACTGCCGCAAGTGCGGGATCTCCCGCTGCGAGCTGCACCGTCACCTCAAGGAGTGGATGGGCCCCAACCTGGAGTACTGCTCCGTTACCCAAAAGTACGGCCCTCGACCTTCCGGCGAAGCCGCCGACACTTGCTATATCAAGTCCCCAAAGAACCCGCACCGCTGCGGTCGGCACGCCGCCAAGCCCGCCAAGTCGCACAACTAAGAGACGCGTGTTCTCGAATTCGCTTGCAGTTTCTCATTTATTTTTTTATTTTTTTGCTTTTGGAGCATTGCGATTGAGATTTTTGTACGATTAAAGACGCGGCGGTACCTACGGGTACGCTTAGCTGCGCAGGCATGGAGTTGAGACAGCAAAAGAAAGGGAAGCATGGGGCGAGAGGAATATCTGTATCATTATACAAGAAAGGCGTTGAATCTAGTCACATGATATGTGAAGAGGCATTTGGTAAAGATGAGGGATGGGGGCGAGATATCTGTTACCTTGCGCCACATAGCCCAAGATTACCATCTATGAAGCATGGAAGGATGAGAAAGACAGCATAGCGAGAGTTGAGGCATTGTATTGCACAGTTATCGACTGCGGCTGCGCAAAAGACTAGAGCTAGAGAAGACGGGACAATTATAAACACATTCACACCGTGGCTACGTCTGTACTCTTGCATACTACTCAATGTTCAACGAATAACCTCACTTTCCTGACATGGAAAGCGCACGCCGTTGGAGATCAAGCAGTTGAGATTTGGGTCGCGTCGAACCCATTGAAATGACGTAATGTTTGGTACGGATAGGTTGTGGACCCTGAAATAGGCAACCCGTGTAATGCCGAGGGGGGCGGATCCGTATCTTTGCAGATGACGAGCGTTCTTCTCTTGCAGTCCCTCGGGCGGCGGCCGAAGGGAGGGGGGAACCTGAGTCGCGTGCGCTTTATGGTGTACATGAAAATTGATTGCAAGTGATTGGGCACTAGGAGATCGTTTATCTGCGTACCTTATCTGTGGACATCTGAGGAACCCAGTCATGGTTGAGCCGTGATGGGACTGGATGGGGGGCCGGTTCGACACGCATTTCGAAGTGTTATTCATCATCATTGGCGATGGTATTCCCGCCAAGATGACGTATTCCATACTATTATTGTACATATATACATAGAGAGAGAGAGAGAGAGAGAGAGAGAGAGAGAGAGAGAGAAAGATAGAAACAGAGCCATGGCCTCGGCCTACTACTACATTCACCCAACTATGGAAACGGAACCAAAGGGTAAACAATCAAGGACACCTGGGTATAGATTCCACTGGGAAACAAACAGTCCAGCATCAAACTTTGTCCCATGGGCTTGCTGCTTGCTCCCCATAACACGGAATGATGCCAAATACCAGACCAATAGGTGGGCGCTCGTGCGTTTGTACAATTCTCAGCACAAGGTGGCCACATCGCCATGCTAGAATGCGTTGCTATTGTCAGATACCACGGGATGACATCACATTGCCCGTCAAACTCAAGGTTCTTTACTCTTTACCAACGCAATTTAAGCATACTCTCGCATCAATATGAGACGGGGCACGGTTATCTTGCTCAACCAGAGCCAAGTAGAATGCACCATGAATACACCAAAGCGCCAGTGGCTGTCGGTATTAAAGTTCCGATTTGGCCATTCATGTCGTCGACCAGAGGTCGCTTAGCCCCAGCCAAGAGATCGGCCGGAGCTCCCTAACATTGAGAGAGCATCTTTCAACGGAGTAGAACTTCAAAGGCAATATATTCTCTCAGGTCATCCCTCATGACTTCTAGCAAGGCAAAGCACCCAAAGCAGTCTCAGCGCCCTACCTCCCAGATCCAATGCGGAGAGACTACCGACGTGTATCCCAACAAAAGGGATACCGCGCCGCCCACCCGCCAATGTCCATAACGCTACAACTGAACCACGCCATAATAATGGAAAAACGGACAAAAACAATCCAACCCCACGCAAATAACACCCGAACAAAGCCACGGCTCGTCTCAAACACGGAGGCCACCGCACCAAAAGAAGGAAACCCGACAAGCCAATTTGAGGGATCCGGTTCTCTGAAACCAGGTACGATGTCGGCCGTTGACAAACGAGAATCCCAACCGCAAGTTGAAAAAGGTATCAGCCAAAGAGCCACGTGTGACGCCGATAAAAACGCCCAAGAACGCCGCCCTTGAGTGACGAGAAAGAAAGAAGCCAAGGCGCCTAGTCTGGCGCGTCGTGCATGTTCAAACAGCGCCGCCGCCGCGAGGTTTACGCGCACGTCTTCCTCTTGTGAGCCGCGGACTGTCGGGAGGAGTCCCATACGCTCGAGCTACTCGAGCAAACGTTGTATTCAAAGAAGATGGTTCCTACTTCTTCAGCACGGCATCGTAGAGGCTCACAAGCCCGGTGATGGCGGCACCGGTCAAGATGCCCTTCCACTCTCCGTACAGGGCGCCATTGATACGGTCGATGGAGTTCTCGTTGATCCAGCCGCCAAAGTTTACTTTTTGGGCGTAGACAACAAACGAGATCAGAGCCTTGACGATGCTGAAAACCAAGGGATCGACGTTGTACTCGACGGTCGAGGACTTGCGACCACGGGGCTGGGGGTGGCTCGCCGCGCTCAGGTTGTAAAAGTACCCGAACAAGGAGGGAATGAGGACAGAAGTGAGAGTCCACAGCGTGACGGGCGACCAGAAAGACGACGTCACAAACAGGAACGCGTCGGGCACGTAAACGGGATAGAAGTTGGTGCCCAGGGCCGGAATCGCGGGGATGGTGAAGGCGTAGCGGAGGGGCAGGACTTCGGCTCTCAGGTTCCACGCCTCGAACGCGGCCACAGTGAACAGCACCGATGTGACGGTCGACAAAGAAGAGCGCACAGCGTTGGTGCCCTTCTGAATGCCAGACTGGTCGTAGAGTTCCGTTGCGCGCTCGCGCAGGGCGACAGTGTGACGGTCTACGGCCTCCGCGACATCAGCGGGCGTCGCAGGCAGAGGGATGCGGCTCGCAAGAGAAAGATTGCGGGCGGGAGTTCGCGTCGCCAGTGCAGTCGAGAGGGCGGGCTCCGGGCTTGACGATTCGTTTCTGTGACGCGTGTTAGTCGCGATACCAATGATGCGGATGGCCTCCGAGGCGCATCGCGTAGAAGATGGACAGATCTGGCTTACTCGGGTTCAGGCTCGGGCTGGAGCTCCTCGATGGCTCTCGTCGCCCTGCGGCGCGTGGACTTGACGAGGTCGGTCAAGGGGGCCTCCCTCTTCACGGGTGAGCCGGCAGCCTTGGAGCGACTCGTGTAGTATTGTACAAGCTTGGGGTTGTGGGAGAACTGGGTCGCGTTCTCGGCGAGATATTCATCAAGAGTGACTTCCAAGTCGGCCTTTTTCTGATTCTCGTACCTGAAAGCAGCGCGTTGTTAGCCTTTTTGGTCCGAATAGCATCGTGGACGTCTCTGCGACGGCTCGACGCGACTGAATCAGTCTTGGCGCCGGTCGCAGTCGACGCGACAGCAGCGCTACCCCAGCTCGAAGGCGACTTGCACGACAACAAACCTTTCGTAAAGGATACAAAAAGTTCGCCTCCATACAGGAAAAATCAATGGAAGAACTTACCCAGTAAGTCCAGTCAGCTCGGCGAGCTCGACGAGGTCGCTCTTCCGCTGCCTCGCCAACCACGGGTTTGCGCCCGACATGGTTTGGTCGTTCAAATGGGGAAAAAGGTAATCAAAAGGGGTATCAGATGAATCGCGCAGACTCGGCGATTCCAGCAGCTCGATTGCAGAGGTTCTTTGGTAAAATTATTGCAGTGAATGCAGGGCAGTTTGTGCTTTAATAGTGGGAAGTACTTGGGAAGAGTGACGGTGGGAGGGGCAGATGGATGGATGCGGTGGTGATAACGGCAACGATAGCTGGGCTGAAGAGCTAGGTAGGTAGGTTGTAAGGGTGTAATGTGGTGGATTGGGGGGTCGACGGGGTGAAATGGTCGAAGCGCCCGTTGTTTACGTTTCCTCGGTTCTGTTGTGGGATTTCCTACAGGTGGTCTCATTGCGGCAGCAAGTGTGCTGAGAGGTCTCTCTGATCCGGGGGAAAGGGGGGGTTGGACGTGGACATTGCGACTGGTCTAGCGCGCTTTCCCTCCTGTCTCCCCGAGTCCCCTCCTCCCGGGAGCGGCAGAAGGCATTGGCACTGGTCAGTGGTCACCAATGACGGCTACCTTAGGAATAACCAGACCCACTTGAACTGTCCGAATGAGGCAAGGCATGTAAACAAACGGTTTAGTCGCTGGCCTCTGCGCGCGACTGGCCGGTGATCTCCCGTGATAAAGAAATGCCAATAAACGAGGCCAAGCAAAGACCCTGTTCAACGATGATGATGCGAGGATACTAGGTATTCACTAGAACACGTGGCATCCCTCTCTCACCAACACTCCAGTCTGTACGTACGGATACCAAACGCGAAGATGTCAACACCTTCTCCCCCAATCGCGATCAGCATGAGATGCCGGGACAACCAGAACGTCCTAGCCAATCAGTAACCTCACCTGCCTCTGGCGCAGCTCAAAGGCACGCTGCTGGTTGAATTCTCTGATTAATTGCTATTTTGTCCTCGATTTCATGCAAATCTAACTCCAATCCAACTATCTGCCTTGTACCCTGCCGGATATTCCCTTATGTCCATCTCAAAGCAAGCACTTTACAGTTTGGAAGACAGTTTCCACCAGCCAGGCCCCACCAGCTAGCTCCTGATGACTTATTCTAAGCAGGATCAACAAAGTTGAGAAACCTTTCTTCCCCCCTAGGCACGATCCGAATAGGAACGGTCATCCCCTGCGGCAACTTCAGCGTCAACATGGTCGACGCCTTCTTGACAGTCTCCCGGCACTTGTCCTGCGCTTTCTTATACAGCTTCCGCCTCTCCTCGAGGCTCATCGCCTCGACCTCGGCGTCCGAAGCCCACTCATCCACCGCCAGCTCGAGACTGTGCCGCTGAAACACAACGGAGAGCGCAGCAATGATCTCGACCTGCGCGATACGCCGCCCCAGACACGACCGGGGCCCATCCGAGAAGGGCACGTAAGACCCCCGCACCGGCCGGAACATCTTCTCGCTCGTGTCTGACCCCCTGTACCCGCCGTAGTCCTCCTCCACGTCGCCGCCGCTCTTGACGTCGGCTGCCGCCTTCAAGCTGGCCCGGTACCACCGCTCCGGCGCGTAGTCGTCCAGATCGTGGTCCGCGCCCGTCATCTTGCTCGGCTTCGACGGCCAGTTGCGCGGGTTGCGGTGCGCCGCCACGCCCACGATGGAGATGTCTGCGCCTTTCGGCAAGACGTACTTCTCGCCGTCCAGCGTGATGATGCCGTCGCCCTCCGGGCTGACCTTTTTTGGTATCTCCACGACCGCCGGCGTCATCCGGAGCGTCTCGTTCATGCAGGCGCCCAGCATGGAGGCCAGCATCGGGCTGACTGTGCTCTCGTAGTTCCACGTGCTGGGATCGCTGTCGCCAAAAATGCCGTCGATATCCTTCTGAAGCAGCCGCTGCACAGCCGGGTTACAGGCGATCTCGATCAGCCCAAAGTGCATCGCGTTCGCCGTCGTCTCGTGTCCCGCGACTAACATGATGAAGGCGTTGCCCGAGATTTCCGATTTAGATAGCTGAGGTATCTTGGACTCCTTCCCCTTGGACTGCATTGCGCTGATGCCGCCGTTGGCGTCCGCTCCATTCCCGTATTTTGACTTCACAAGCTGGCCCATGAGGTCCATACCGGCGTCGCCGTCGCCGTGGTCGCCGTTCTGCAGATCCTCAATCTTGTCTTGCATTAGCTCGTCAATGTACTGCACGTAATTGTCGTGCGAGTCGATGGCCTGTTTGGTGTACTTGAAGGGTAGGAGCTTTAGAATCTTGTGCGGCACCAGCAGCAAAACCAAGATATGCTCCAACATCTCGGCGATGGCGTCGGCAAAGCTCATCGTGTGGCCCGGAGCCGCCTCCAGCGAGCTGTACTTCGTTAGCTTCGGGTCCGCTCCCTCGGGTAGCGACTGGCCCGGCCAGAGCAGACGCATTCCGAACCCCACGTAGCCGATAATATTGAGGGCGAGGCGCATCGTATCGTGATCCAGCGTCTGAATGGTCTCCTTGCTCTTCTCCCCGGCCGGCCCCAGCCACTTGCGCGTCATACTCTGCGCCTGCTTGATCGACTCGGCAAAGACGAGCGAGGCGTTCTTCTCGTTAAAGGTCGCAGAGGTGACCTTGCGGTGCATGCGCCAGACAGCGCCCTCGGTGGTCAGGACATTGTCGCCAAACTGCTTCAGAATGGCGTACGTCTCGACCAGCTTGGGGAACTTTTCGCGCTGTTGCGTGATCTGATGGATGGCTTCGGCGCTGTCGGTCAGGATGAGGATCTGGAACGGCGATACGATCATGAATGTCTCGCCGATGCGTGCAAAGGGTTTGTGAAGCAGGTTGTAGGACCAGTTTGGTATGAGGAGTCTATTCACAAGGTGATGGGATCAGCAGGAGCGCGTGCGATGAACGGAGTAGTCCAGTAAGGTACTAACTCGAGCCAGTTTTCCCACCAAGATTTAGGGAACGACTTGATGATGGGTATCCAGAACTTGTGGGTTAGCTGCCACATTATTGAGAATGGTGACGCAGCTTCGCTCGCAGCGTTAGTTCTTGGCCTGACGCAAAGATATTTGCCTTCTTGGACACCTACGGGTGACGATATATGGCAAGCCGACTTTCTTTGCCTCTGCTATGTTCCGCTGCAGGCCGGAAACGTAGGTATATACGCCGTAGGCGACTACAGCTCCGACGAGCACAAAGACTGAAGATACCATGATGATGCCGAGTGCTCTGAGAGCATCGACTTGGCGAGAGGTTGCCCGGGGGTCGACGACAACACAAGAATATCCCGAGTCTGATCACAATAATTTATCGCCAGCGGGGTCGATGAGGTTAGCAGGAGGAGGTGTCCGAGACCAGTGGAGTACTTGGTTGGTTTGGTACTTTATCTCGACCTTGAATGTCAAAGCCGGGGAGGCATCCGATGCTCGCACAGCAGACAATTGGTGCAATATTTCGGAGGAAATTTAGAGGTCTTTCAGGATCTAGAAGAGCAAAAGGATGGCCAAGGACGCAATGTCACAGACCTGTCATGGAAGAAACAAAAGAAGAACCGGAAACGTCTATGGGTCGGGGTGGGCAATGGCTATGTGGGAAGCGCTATATAGGGGTCGAAGCTCTGGTTTCGGGTCTCGCGTCTCCGAAACTAGCAAAACCCCCTACCCCATCTTCATGGTGAGTTGAGAGATAGCGTAGCTTTTCTAGCTTGAAAGACCCTTGTTAAACTAGTATTTTCTTATTTCCTCACGAAAGCCATTTTGCAATGAATGGCATGTGATTCATTAGGAGGGAAATGCAGGTAATGTTTGTGACTGAGAAGAGAGTGGGCTATCCAGCGAAAGGTGCAGCTACCCAAGACATTCTGCAAGGTAACGACGAATAGGGCGGGAAAGAAGAGCTTGGTCATGCCCATTTCGCGTTCGTGGCGCAAGCAAACGGGCGGCAGACTCCCCCGCCCTATTGAGGTCAAACTTTCCCGTCGAGTTTGCCTTGCAATAGAAAAGGAGGCGTCATCGTCAATGAGGATATCTCTTAGCAAAAGCCAAATGACAATGGAGAAGGCTTACTTACATTCATCCGGGTCGTAACACACCACACCACACAACACCACACAACACCACCCACTCAAAGCTCAAGGTACCTTAGCTGCACCGAGACACAGGGGCCTTGTTGGTTTCCAGTGGGGCGGGTCCAGCTCCGAAGGAGGGATCGCGCCCTCCCGGGTGTGCTGCATGCCGCTATTGGCGGCAGCATCTCACCGACCCCCGGCCGGCCGAGTTGTCCCCTGCAGGAGCATTGCGGCAGGAGTTTGGCCCCCTGCAGAATCAGGGCTGCCTGCCGACAGGGGCAATCTGATAACAGGTAACGTATGGCTAGGTACAGTTCGGACAACATTCCAGACGGGAAGAGGAGTAAACTTGTACCTCTGTATAGATTTGCTGCCTGCGGCGGCCGAGCTCCGAAATCCTTCTAGTACGGATAGATGTGTTCGTTTGAGCAAGAGACACGACGTGGGAGAACCGGACCACCACAGAACCAAGACATGCACGGCGACGCAGAGGACCAGGGTTTTGCTGATGTCGCGAATCGAGAGGAATCAATTCTGTGAGGGAATCTTGAGGTTTTTGGGGACTTCTGCCATAAATGCCTCGATTCACGCGAATATCCGCGGAACCTGCGAAATCTTTATCTTGGGTTGCCTGTACAGCCTCGTATGTATTTAGCCCGGCCACGGCAAGCAATGTCTCCGTAATGCTTCAACGCTGGGTTGTGCTGGTCAAAAACTTCGTAGAACAGTAACAGAAGCCTGTCAACTCAAGGTACATGACAGAGTCTTCAAACTGTAATTGAATATGCCGCCCCATCGACTTACCCCATCATGAATCAGTTGGACTACTCCGTATGTCAACCGAGAGCCATCAACCGCACGCTTCCAGGTTCACCGGGAAAAGGAATGAACAAAAAAGAAAAGTTCTACGAGAGGCGGAGATCAATCTTTCGGGCTTTCCTCATGGTTTGCACATCATCATCATCAGAGAGGGTGAACGAGACCCCCAGGTCAAAAAACATCGACGTTACCGGACAAGTTCGGTGACGATTTATATTGCGATGTTCTCGGGTCTCAAGTTTATCACACGGGAAGACAAAAGCTTTTTCTGCTCAGCAACTCCTTAATCATTGTGTCCTTTTCGGTCTAGGAAGCGATTCGTCAGGGTTTTCATGTCAAATATAGTACATAGAATGGTGTAGTGGACCAACGAACATGTTCATATAAAAGGCCGTCGGCCTTTACTCCCGCTTACTGTGATCTGGCTATTCCGCTCACCCACTCTTTTCCCGCTTAGAGCTATATCTCTAGATCTCTCGCACGGGAATACCTCGAGTCCCTGCGCTAGACCCTCCGAACAAGCAACAGCATCCCCCCTCTAGCTGATCGACGCCGAAAGAAAGAAGGAAAAAATGCGTGTCACAACAACCATCACCGCCGCCCTCCTCTGCGCAAGCGCACCCGTCGCCCTAGCCTGCTCCGAGGGCTTTTCCTCGAACCGCAACCTCACCGCCGAAGATTTTGCCTGGCTCTTTGCCGACTACAGTGTAGAAGACGTGTACTCCTGTGGCAGCAGGTGCGCCCGCGCATGTATCGCCCCGGGCGAGACGTTCGGCGCCTGCATGGGCTGCGCCAGGTGGAAGCGTAACGCGCAAGGGGAAATGGACCTCCCGCCCTGCAGCAAGCCCGTCACCAGTGGGGAGGGTACGACGAACGACGGCCAGTACGAGTGTCACGGGTACGGTGCCGAGTTCTGGAACTGCGTCACGCCGTGCCCTCCTGGGTATGCGCAAATTCAAACGTGAACCACTTGCTGATGGTCACGTACCAAATAGCTCAAGCGTGTAGTCCGTATCGAATGATCTTAAACCATTCAAGGCCTTTTCGATTCTTCAAGATCAAGCCTTGACCTTCTTGTGTGCTTTCCATAGCCTCGCTGTTAACCTAGAAATTTTCATATAGTGGCAAAGATCCTTCTCACCTTCAATCGAGAGTGACCCGGCTTCGTCCAATTCTCTTTCCAGTTGACAAGCTAGTCCTCCTACTCACGACTCGAGACAGACTTCAATGACCAAAATGTGACTCAGTGCAATTTGAACTGCCCACTAACTCCTTCGAAGCTCGTAATCTTGCCGCCCAACGATTTGGAATCCCCGTAGTAACGGAAGCGGTACGTCCCCGGCTTTGCGTCGTTCTCCGTCTCCCATACAATCTCGACCTCGCTCGTGGCGAGTATGTCACTCGTCCGCTTCCAGTGGAAGATCAGGCTCCAATCGTCATCGTTCCGCACGGTGTCCCATCTCTTGATGGCCCCCTTGTCGATGGTCAATCTCTCGACAGCTGCGTACGTCTGCTCCAGTCGCAAGTTGTTCCGCGGATTGGCTCCGACAAAAGTGGCGCGCACGACATCGCCAATCGCGTACTTGCCTTCAACGTCGGTCTTGACGTCACCAAAACTACGGAAGACGGGTGTGCCATCTCGTACCACGCCAGTGATGAAGCTCAGAGAACGGTTGGTATTGTCAGGTGGATAAGGTCCTCCAGCATGAGAAGGGGGTCCTTTGGTGAACGACGCTCCCAGGGTTGGAAGATAATTGAGCGTTCGGTTGATGTAAGCATCCAGCGTATAAGGGCCGTACAAGGTGGATGCTCCCTCGTATCGTTGTATTCTATCAGAATTAGCGCAGAGCTTCATTAATTGCCGTGGCTGAGAGGTTACCCGTATTCCTGTTGCGTCGTAATGTAATGCGTGTAACTGTTTGCTGGTCCTCCAATTACCACGACCGGCTTCGCATCAGTCTCTTCAGCAAATAAGGACTCAGCCTGATGTTTGACTGCATCTTTCCATCGCCGTCCCGCCATTGTGGAAGCCTCACCGGGGCTGACAATTATAATCAGCTGGCCGACTCGGAAAGTTTGGATATCTACAATGTTGGGAGTCCATTGATATGGGTTGAACACTTCGCCAACATCAAGGAGAATAGGTTTGGGAGAATGGCAAGCTACTTGGTCTTCCGTAGGTGCCTTCAACAGACCACCAACAACCTTCCACAGAGGATTCGTGTTAGTTGAGTTCGAGTCGTGCTGGGTGAAGTCGAATGCCCCAGGACCATCAGACGTTCCCGCTGCGAATGAGTAGCCCAACGCCGCAGGGCAGGTTCTCACTTCCGTTCCGTTGGGTAAGTCGAAGTGGAACTCTGACATATTGTGGAAGGTATGGAACGATTTTACCCACGAGCCGCGAACTCGCTGAGATTTGGACCCCATGTCGTCGAATAGCCCCTTGGCAGCAATGTACTGTCTCTTGCCGATCTCGAAGCAGGACGAGGCTCCGTTGTTTTTCTCCCTGAATAACGGGCCTCTGGCGTGGCACTTCTGGCTTTTGCCGTCGCTGCAAGTGCTCGTCTTGAAGTCGCAGGGCTCACCGGTATCCTCGCAGAAAGCGCCTAGCACATTGGGGCTGACATCTCCCACGTTGGCCTGGGAGAACCCAGCAACGAATCCCTTGGTCGCATCAGACGATTTTCGCACACTTCTCTCAAATAGCCACGCTGCTACGCCCTTGTTGTCTCCCGAAATGAGAGTATTGTTGCCGAGCATGGATGTACCGTGGGTGGGAAACCATGTCAACGCACCGATGCTCTTGCCGTCTGACGCTCTCTGGAACTTCAGCAGCGTCAAGTCTTTCTCAACAGACCCGTCGTTCTCGGCGCTGACGTTGTATTTGGCACGCTCTTCTTCCGGGTTCGCCATGTAAGCATACAGGCTGCGGTTTATGTTCGCACCAGTGACCTTGGTTGAGCCGACACTGATATGCCCTGGCTCTAGGCTGTCATGCGCACGACGGATCGCCAACAAGGTGCCATCGACAATAGCTCTGTAACTCTGCTGGTCGAAACCCTTGCTCGTGATTTGTGGCAACAGATAATTGAGCCAGGCGCCCGGTCCAGAGTGTGAATGTGTCCCGGTCAATGCCAAATTGTGGTGCCCATACATGGAGTAATCGAAGCCAAGCTCAGCAAGCCCGTGAAGAATGCCAAAGCGAACAGCTGTGTCACCCGATTGTGTGTCTAGTACAACGTAGATGAACCTGTCGTCGGGTCGTTCGACGCTGCCGACGATGAAAGCTCGGGCATACAGTCTCTGTCGAAGGCCGGTACCGAGCTGTTTGGGGTCTGCATAGCCCATCATGTTGATTTCCACAACCGGGCCGGTAATGTCGGCTCGGCCAGCACCGATAAGATACAAGTCATTGTCAGCATCAATGTCGGGGATATTAAAGGTTCCGGTGAACCATCTGCCTGTGCCGATTAAACTGCCTCCCGGGGTGTAAAGTCCGTAAACAACCAGAAACGATAGAATGAAGCCGATTAAGCAAATTAGAGCTCTCCGGGAGCTTGGTGGAGAAGCTGTGTGAGACGCGGCCGGCAAAGCGGGGCTCTTCTCGGCACTCCGTTCTACAGGCATATCGTCTAAGCCTCGAGGAATTGGGGTATCAAAGAAACATGGATGTAGTGAAGTGTAGAAGAGAAGGTGAAGATGGATCACGGGATAAAATAAGGTGTTAGCGTCAGCCCGCCACGACCAGTGCAGCGCTAGGAAGTTGCGACACGGAACGCCCGGCCGGACCTCTGTAAGGGAGGGGCGGACGAATGACGCATGCTGCTTAAATTGTTAGTGCAGGACTAATCTCCGAATATAACCTTAATTACTCCGATGACTAACTCTGTATCGGCTTAATAAACTTCATTCTTAGATCCTGCTCAGGGATCTTTGGATTGCATGGCCCAGCTTCTAAAGCTTCATCACCTTCGAGCAAAGTTACATTTTGCTTTCGACCATGCAGCTTTCTACATCTGTGGGTGCCAATCATTGCTCAGCGCCACTCCATACGTAATTTCGGAGGTACAGTCCAGGGTCTCGTGCGCATTGAATTAAAATAAGCATAAACAAGTTACAAAGAACGTCCATATTCCAAGAGAAAAAAAGAAGGGCATTTGAGTTTCCGTTGGGTTCATTTCTCCTCCAAATCACCATGTTAGTCCCGGTCGAGCACCAGAGTCGCAGCCCAACAAGAGCCGATTTGCAGCAAGGCAGGGGCCTAGTAGTATTTGGGGTTCTTGGGATCTGTCAGGTCGAAAATGACAGACGAGTGAGGTCGAGCGCCGCCACGGTCGCGTGTGAAGATGCTTTCAAAGTCAATTGATCTGTTGAAGCTGAGGCTTCCGTCAGGAAGGATGTCGAGCCAATGACCCTTGTAATCTCCCGGCGTGTTGACAATGGAAATCTACCGCAAAAAGTACGTCAGTAGAGTATCTCAACACAAGCTTGTCCCCTCTCGAAAACACAAGGACGAGTAGGGAGGAACTAACGTCACCGCCCTGCACAAAGTATCCAGTGACAAGCAGATTCTTCTTGTCAGGGCTGATCTTGACGTAGTGAGGTCCAATGATTGGCTGCGTCTCGTTGGGGTCATCCAGCCTCTTGACATTGCCCAGGTCTGAAATGTCGAGCGCTGCAACGTGGTTGCCCAGAGTGATGGTGAAGTACGCAAACTTGCCGTCATCGGTAATGTCCGAGTAGATGGCCAGCGAATCTTTGGCTTTGGAACCTAGGTCAAAGAGCAGCTCAGCCACGCCTTGCTTCCCAGACGAGTCACGGCGGAATGGGTAGATGATCCAGACTTGGCCAGGGCCGACAGCGGTGGCAATAGCGGCACTCTCAGGGTTACCAGGGATAAATTTGACATCTTGAATACCAAGGCCCTAGAAATAATTAGCTCGAAATACTCTGCGTTGGCGTGGATAGAGACACGTACCCCGGGGATCGTAATGGTCGAGATGATTGTTCTGTCGGACAAGTTCCACAGACGGAGGGTGCTTGCTTTCTGAATTCCCAACGTCGGCTTCAGGATGGTAATGGGCACGACGAAGTCCGAAGTCAGGATGATACCCTTGTTGAAATCCACAGCCAGACCATGGGGACTAAATTGCTCGCCAAGAATGTTGAGAGTTCCAGCCACATCTTCTGGCCATTCGTGGATGATGTCGCCTTCAGCGTTGGTCTCGACCAGACGGCCGGGCGAGGTGCCAACGGCACTGCCCATATACGTGATGAAAAATCCACTAGTCGCGCCAGAGCGTCAGTATTTGCCACACTATCAAAACATATGAACGGGACGATCTAATCCGCACGGGGGCAAAATTGACATGAGATAGAATGTACGAGGTCTTACCCTCCTGGCTTGGCGCGTATCTCGTCGACAATGGAACTCAGCAGAGCTCGATTAGACTTCTTGAACTTTGGCGCATATGGGTTAGATACATCAAAGTAGAAGGCCGTGTCCTGGGTCTTGAGCAGAGACAGGAGGCCGCCACCAATGAGTGTCTTTCCGTCGAGGGAGCTACCCAAGTGGTGAGGAGAGTTTCCGCTCGTAGGCACATCGGTGAGATAGATGATCTGGCCGAAAGTGTCCTATTTTACGAATTTAGTTAAAATCATTGCTCCATATTCTGACTTTGAGGGACGGGCAAAGATAAAAAGGCATCTTAGGGAAACCAGGATGAGGAAAGCAAGACAAAGAATAACTCACATCGTCCAAACTGGCGGTGACCAAGAAGTCCTTGTGAATGTTGTCGCCAGCTCCAGTCCAGAAGTAGCCAATCTTTTTAGGTTTGATGTTGGCGCCGGTGAAAGGAGGGCTGGCGAGAGGAGGCGTGGGAATCTGAAGAATGGGGAGAGGAGGAGCGTTGGAGGCAAGAGGTTCCGTGACTCCGGGAATAGATGGAATCAGAGGAGGCAGGCTGATACCGAGAGGACTCCTCTTGTTGGCGGGAGTATGGTCATTGCCGTTGACCGGTCCTGCTACCACTGGAGAGAGCAGGAGGCTCGCGAGAGCTGCGAGAGAGATCTTTGAAAGCATCTTGAGATAGCTGAGCTGCCGGAAAATGATTGATTGAAACCCAGATACTGTGATGGCTTGAGGATGTTTCCAAAATTTAACAACACGGGCCCTGATCCTTCCTTCTTATACTTCATCATGAGCTGTATTATATGCCGTCTCGCAGATTTCCAGGTCTATCTTCAAATCGTGGCCTCCCTAGATAATCACATCATGAAGCCAATAAAGCTCATCATCTACACCGAGGCGGAAGACTGAGTATCTTGCAAACAAGGGCGATGTTGAAGATGCACTGATGAGATCTTTCTCAGAGTCAGGCAGCTCAGGAGATGCTTGGGCATGTCTTTGCCAAGACGTCGGGACTCACACATTGCCTATCACAATCCAAAGATCCATAGCCTCTAGCCTTTCATGTCCACGGGAATTCTCTAAGAAGGAAGACTACAATGTCGCGATCTTCTCGAGTTCGGCAATTCGGGCATCCGGTGGCCTCGAGGTGTAGACGGCAACACTTGGCGATGTCTTGACTCTGCGTCAAGGATTCCTAGTGCGGTCCAGGGCCTCGGTGATGGAAAGTAATTAAGCATAACGACTGTGAAGAAGTTGATCGACGTCAATGGCGGCCACAACAATGCTCATGTGAGATGAAGAAACGCAGATCATCTCTCAACTGGACGACACATGTGTGTGTCCTTTGTTGGATTGACAGGGACGGAATGTGCTAGCCTCAGACCTGCGTCGATAGTACTGAATGGCATCATGGGTAACGAATAAGACTTCAATTACATGTAAGGATCTGAGGCGGATAAATGCAGTCCGATGTGAGATCTCAGTGAGGCTGACAGTCAAGGGACGTTGAGGTATGCAACTGAGGCGTCTCTGGCTTTACCATGGTGTCTCTGGCTTAATCAAAACTTTACTTCTCTAGCTTTTCAGAGACAAACATGACATGGAAAGAATGGTGATGATCTTAGACATATTTGGCAGAACCCTGATGAAGTAGCGTATTCGTGCTTGACTAGCATGGGGGTTGGTTTGAAAGGTTGTTCTTACTCAGGCGCAGCTGGCCTCAAAATGCGGAACAAGATGAACTAGCCGCCATTCTCAGAGACCTTAGAACTGAACGATGTGTACAATAACCCTCATTATCGTTGTCTTCGCTTCTTATGTTGACACGGTCTCTCTATCTTGATTGAATCATCAAGAAAGTCTGCAAGGGTAGCGGATGCGAAGCTCTGAGAACCAATTGGTCTTGGTGGCATGCGGTCGAAAAAAGAAGCACGGCTTACAATGGTTCTTTTTGTCATGGACTTTCCAGACGAGTCTGCCTCGGACAGCTTGTCGACTCTAGCCATGGATCACAGCCTTGTTCCAGTCTTGGAACGCAACATCTAAGCCCGTGTGATGGAGAAATTTACCACCAACACGCAGGTGAAATTTAAACTCACATCTGCGTCAAGACAAGCATAAAATTTACCGTAGTTCATCGCATCAAAGTAAGCTTCAATCAGTCTAGTGAGAAGCCGTCGATAGCGATCAGCGCCTAAGCAGCCTTTCCCCAACGCCTTCCCACGATGTCGTTATTTTCGGACATATGTCGAATGCCCGGGGTCTAGCCTAGCGGTATGCCCGATTCCAAGACACCAGCGGCCGATCACTTAGCCAATATCCCAACCAGTCTCTCTGGACTCACCTACACACTCTCGACCTTGAACAATATGCCGGCAAAACTCAGATTGGAGTTAGGAAGTCAATAGTGTCGACCGGAAAGTAAGGATGCCGCTGGATGGTTAATGTCGTCATCACTACGCATTGCTTTTGCAGCCGCAACCTCAACGCCAAGGTCACTCGTTGCGTTGAACGTGATAGCAGAGAAAATTCCGCCATCGAGCCGGAGGAGATCATGTGTTGACTGCGAAATTTCCAATGGTATTACGGCGCTCGTGCGCGTTTATAAAGGTTGTTTGCACAACATCTTCCCCCTTGCCTAGGTTTGTTTTACCCCTCACATTCTGAATTCCCATCACAAGTCTGCTCTTCGTTGCCTGCACCTATGAGACTGCTTCAGACCTCCGTTGTAGGACTCATCGGCCTTGTTGCCGTCACGAGTGCCTCGCCTCATGTTGTGAAGAGAGATGCCCAGTTCACCGTTGGACAGCCCATCGACGCCAACGGCAAAGGGGGCCCGATCCTGGGTAAGTGACTCGCTCACTGCTTACTTTGCCAACGACACACTGACGAGACTACACAGGTGGCACCAACAACGCAATCGACAGGGAGAACCCAGACAACCTTGGTCGGCAGTCTACTGACAACGGCGTGGTGCCGAACTTGAAATGGAGATTCTCCGACTCCAAAACCCGCATCTTCAACGGAGGCTGGGTGCGCGAGCAGGTCATTCAGGACTTGCCTCAAAGCCACGACATCGCAGCTGCCCAGCAGCATATGAAGCGTGGCGCGGTGAGAGAGCTGCATTGGCACCGGGTTGCGGAATGGGGGTTTGTGTACTCTGGCTCAATCATCATCGGGGCTGTCGGTGAAGACGGACGAAGCCAGGTTGAGCAACTCAACTATGGCGATATATGGTAAGACCTAACTCGAGGGCTCACAGACCGTTTCATTCTAATCTCTATTCCAGGTACTTTCCCAAGGGCGCTGCTCACTATGTCCAAGGAGTCGCCGAAGAATCCGAGTTTCTTCTAGCCTTCGACGAAGCTGACTTTGATAAAATTGGGTGAGTACCGCGTCTATTATCTGACCTTTATACAAGGAAGGAGGTGGCTGACATTCAGGAGAACCACTTTCAACATTGTCGACTGGCTAGCACACACTCCGAGAGACATCTTGGCCAGGAACTTTGGCGTTGATCGTTCCGTCTTTGACAAGCTACCCGCCTCTAACCCGTACATCTTCAACGGAACGGTGGCAACTACGAACGTAACAGTTCCTCCGGGGCAGTACCTATCCGGCAACAGTTCGTTCGTGTACCGCACCTTTGAGCACCCGCCCGAGAAGGTTCCTGGAAACGGCGGCGAGTTCAGGAAGATTGACTCTACCAACTTTCCTGTCGCGAAGACGATTGCTGCCACCTTCGTTACGCTGAAGCCGGGCGGGCTGAGGGAGCTCCATTGGCACCCCAACGCGGAGGAATGGCTGTACTTTCACAAGGGCAAAGGAAAGGCTACCGTGTTCATCGGAAGCGCCGCGGCGAGGACGTTCGATCTAGAGGCGGGAGACACGGCGGCTTTCCCGGACAATAGCGGGTGAGTATATGCCTGTCTTGAGGATATACGAGATGTTGTTGCTAACCCGCTGTCTAGACACTACATCGAGAACACCTCCGATACAGAAGACTTGGTCTGGATCGAGCTGTACAAGTCTGACAGAGTTGTGGACATTTCTTTGACCCAGTGGCTTGCTCTCACGCCGCCTGAAGTGGTCGCGCAGACCCTGAAGGTTCCGCTCGAGTTTGTCCAGCAATTGAAGCAGGAGAAGCAAATTCTCATCTAGTATGTATGGCGTCTGCGCGTGAAGGGACCGGGATGTCATCACCCGTTCCGACTAGGGTTTTCTCAAATAGTGTGAGATTGATACGCTTTCTATAATACTTTCTTCATCTGTCCGACTTTGTAGCCAAATCAGCACAAGGGAGGACGAGATATGGGCGAATAGAGACGAGAACATTCGAAGAGGACGGCAAAGGCGACGAGAGAAGCCCGCCATAATTACAGAGGAATCAGACAACGCGTGGGATTCAAAGGAACTAGAGCGAACAAGAGTTTGTTGGACGTGTTCATTGGTCAGGAAGCTGGCATTCGAAGCGTCATTCTTCCATACACCTAATTAGTCACATTGTAATTATGTATTGCCTCAAATTGTAGATTGACTGTAGCAACTCGATTGCTCTTAATCTCAGCACTCAAGGGTTCAAGTGGTGAGCAACCATCTCGAGGTCACGATGGCAACTAGCGACTCATGCTTTCCACTTAAACATGCAAACCAACAAAGCCTGATAAGCGGGGAAAGAGGAGACGTAGGGAACGGAGTGAGTGCTTCGAGTGCTTCGACGCCAAAGTCCGAAAGCATCTCCAACTCGATCATGTCCCCAATTAAGAGTACATAGTAGACGAGACGGGAACGGAAAATTCGGTAGGATGGCAGCACGCATATGCAGGCAACCCCGGCGGACCAGAGCCGGAAACTCTATCAGGGGCTAGCAGCCCACCTGTCAAACGAATCATTGTGCGTTTGCGCGGTGCGGGCAACAGTGCGAAAGGTTGATGGCTATCAATCCAACCGTGCTAGAACCCAATCACGCGGGATCGTATGATGAGGATAGATTGTGCGGCGGTGGATGGAGCCATGGGCGAAAGGAGGGTTGCAGAAAGCATCCTATTGACCGCTCACGAGCTCTCCGGCTGCCGTCGCAGCCAACTCTCCTGGGTCCTTCCGTCGTATCATGAGCTGCCTCGGCGAGCGCGGCGGAGCTGGACGGCCATTTTCGATTCTAGAGACATGATGGTGTGAAGAAGAATAAGAAACGCTGGGATGATAGGCCAAGCCACCCCTCGTTCGGTCTGGTCAGTAGATAGACGGCAGTTGTTCCGAAGCAATCACGAATTGGCCCAGAGTTGACACCACGTCGGGGGCGGAATGCGGGGAGGCACACGTCTATAGACAGTGGCATCTATCCAGACACGTGCAAGACAGCATCGAACTTTTTACTCCACAGACGAAATAGTCCGTTAACGAGTTCTGATGGGGATCTCTGATGTAGTTCCTTATTCTCCTTTACTGGTATGGCAGGGATGACAGCTTTACGTCATTCCGATCCCTCTCAGTGCCATATCAGCTACGGGGGATCATCCCCTCCATTGACTAGGTGTCGCACCTAGGACTACCGTCTGCCAGCCAAAAGGCTGGTAAGGTATCGAGATGAAGTATCGAGATGAAGAGTTGGAGCTCGCAATGACGGGCAAAGTTTAGGAGCTTGGATCCGGTCTGTTGATAGTCACATAGTGCCAACCGGATATGCGAGCCGCGGGTCGGCCGCAGGTACCACAGACGGCAGATAAGAGCCAACGAAGGCCGAGCATTGACACAGGCCGATCTCATGGTCGTGCTCTCAATCAAGACCCTGAAGGATCGCCAGGGAACTAGGGAACTGATGACTGATCAGGGCCACCAGCCTGTTGTTTCTTGGAATCCTGTGCCTCTGCGGAGACTGACGAGAGCTGGTCCAAGAATTGCGTCGCATCCTCTGTGTGGCAGTGCTTGAACATGTTCGACACAGCATGACAGAATGGCAGGATGAAGGCCGCAGAGGAACAGCTCATCCCTTCCGCAAGGGGTCGGAGCTGAGAGGTCAAGTGAATAGCTGGAGGGTTTCCGGTAGGACGGCACGCTGTGTCATCGGCAACGGTTACGCAGCCCGTAGTGGAGTCGCGTTGCTGGTACCGGGATACTGCATTGGTCGGGAAGAAGAGCAAACGGATAATTGGGCTGCTAATGAACATCTATTAGTGGGCCACGGGTAGAAAGGGCATGTTAGGGGTTGTGAGAGAGGGAGACGGATCGTGACAAAGTAAAGCCTCTCAGGCTCGAGAGTCTGCTGTGGTTGTCAGGTAAGAAGGGACTGCGAGCAACACGTCAAGTACCTGAAGTTGCAAGGTGAGCCATGTCTCCTCGCGGAAGCAGCCACTAGGAGGCACATCTGCTGGCAACTAGGGACCTCTCCATCTCGCGGCTGTTCCATGCAGAGACGTCGCTGCCCCCGTTGTTTGTGTGTCATCGCGACCTGGCCGGAGTTGGGGCCATGGGGGCCAATGGAGCCAGACGTGCTGGAGCCTGGTACAACAAGGCATTGCGCTGCAGATCGAGGCTAATTACGCAGCGAATCGTCTCTAAGCTGGGGCGCAGGAATGGGTAGCCCAGCAATAACACAGACTGCCAACATTCATGCAGCCTCTCTGAATGGGCAGTCCGTCGAAGGGATGGACACCTTCTGCAGAATCTGGGCCTGGTCCTCGACATGGACCCTTCTTTTGTCTCCTTCTCTTTCTGGCTATTATTCTTCAGTTTTCCCTTATGCTTTGCGCTTCTTGCGTGTGTGCACGAAAACCAGACGAAACCGAGAATTTCCCGGCGCGCATATATAGACAAGTTGATCGTAATGGTCATAGTCCACCACCATCCCTCGAACCCAATTGCCCTTACCCTGACCTGTCAATTTGTCGTATCCGCTCCAGCTCACTTGTGTGCCTCTGTCCGTGTTTCTGCTATTGGTTGGCGGAAGACATCCATCTCCCGAGGTTCGAACTACGCAACAGTTGTCTTGAACAAGAATTATCTGCTGTGCGTACTGGCATCTATCCCACATAGAGCGGTACTCCTCTGAGCAGGTGGTACCGAGTACGTACTTTCTCGCTCTGGCATTGGGCGGGCCTGACTTCACTGTCAAGCTCCCCCTCTCCCCAAAAAAGAAAGGGGCCCCGCAGAAAACCGCACCCGCTGCTTGACAACCTACCTTACCTGCACCTCCAACTCTGGTCACATTCGCACTTGCATCCCACTCTGTCTACCTTACCTCCAACCGGCCTCCTCCTCGATTTCTTTCTTCCACGGAACGGTTGTTTTTTTTTCGTCTTGCTCATATCGCGTGTCTCTACCGAACCGATTCAAAACAAACACACCAAGTGCAAAACCATCCAGCAAGATGAACCCCCTCCAGAAGAACAAGGTCGACGTCTCGGTACGTTAAAACCAGCCACTCGCTACCCAATGCCCCACCTTGAGAGTGAAGCCCGTGATGGCATCACGGCTTCCCTGGCAATCCAACTCTTATCGCAGTATTTGACGGATCTGTTACTGATTCTCCCGTTATAGTCCCTTTCTCCCGAGGAACAGCGCCTATTCCGCCTTTACGGCAAGCTTCCCTCTCGCTCCGACCACTTCGCCAAGCACTTGAAGGACCGCAAGTACTTCGATTCGGGAGACTACGCCATGTCCAAGGCGGGCAAGGGTGACAGCGTCGATACTGGCGCCATCGGATCCCAGCACCCTGTTCCCGAGAACATCCCCCACCTTTCGAGCCCCGTCAACAACTCCTCGTCCTCCCTCAACGGCAACAAACACCACGGCAGCATCGCCAGCGGTGCCCACGCCGGCAGCCCTGTTAAGGAGGCGAGCTTTCTCAATAGGGAGACTAGCGCTGAAGAGGCCGAGCACAAGGACCAGGAAAACACCTCTCCAGTCGATGGAGCTGCAAAGACAGAGGCTATCCCCATTCGAAGATGAGGGCCCCGCAGGTCATTTCCGTCTATACTCTCTCTCTTGTCCCAAGGTTCGTAAGGGTGTTGTTGAGACTCCTCGGCGGCAAATTGGATGTTTCACGGGGCCGGATTTCTACTACGATGTTATGATGCTGTGTTGATGTTTTCACGGGTCTCCTAGGCGTTAGAATGGGGTGGGAACCAAGCACAAATGGTTGTTGAATGGAATGAGACTCTTGTCTCTCGTGTACTCTGTTGTGGAAGGACTTGCGGACTACGACACTCTCAAGGTCGCGCCACTAGATATCCTTTCCGCGATGTACGGCACTACTACGAAGACCTAGGCTTTCCCGTACATGGTTTTTTTTATAGGACTGAAGGAGGACGAAGAAAGAAGAACGCCAGGCATATGATGGCAACCAAATCGAGACTGCCTTCGTCTTAATTCGCCCACACAAATGGCAGCACTTGCGTATTCCGATCAACTCCTCCAGTCAGCCCAGGAGAGGTTCGAGTGCGCTGGTACGTTTCTTGGATGTGACTCCCCTGGTCAAAGTGGCTTTTGTAGACGCTCGCGTGCTATACATCCTACTACCCTTTCATATCAAACTTCGTCTGCAGTCTGGCGAGCCTCTTCTACCTACTGGGCGGCTTGAGAATCGGCAGTTGCTCCAATCTGAGCAAGGGTTGGTTCAGAAAAGCTTTGAAGCACTCAAATTCAACACGGATAGATGTGATGGGAAGCAAACATATTGATAAGCAATAAGACATTTCTTTTGGTGCCATACGCCGTTCCGTATCCCTGTACCCTTCCTTCCAGCGAACAATCTCTAGGTGAGCCCTTTTCACAGATCCAAACCCTTGATCGCCATATCCTTGGCGCCTTCGAAACTCTTGTTTCCTCCAATGAAGCCCGCAGCATGGACAAAGACGCAGCCGGTGATGCCAGAAATGCCGTCCAGCTCCGCGTCTCTGAATCCGCGCCAGGCCTCGGGCAAAGGCTTGCGGCTCTCGAAAGAGTCCTTGGTGACAGGCACCGCCTGCACACGCCACTTGGCATCGGGGGTAGGCTTCTCGGGGTACAGGACGTACACCACCGAGGGGTTGCCTCCCTCGAGCGAGTAGAGGTGGTCCTTCCAGGGGGCGCTCTGGCCCTCGAGGACGAGCACGCGGCCCTGGGGGTCGTACTGGGTGCGCTTCTCGAAGGCGGCCTGCACGACGGCGCGAGCGGGCAGCCAGGCCTTGGTGTAGTAGTCAAGGTCGGCGTCGAACTCCTCGCCGATGCGGCGGCTGGCCTTGACGAAACGCTCGTCCTCGAGCTTCTGGGCCTCGACGGGGTCAGAGGGCACGGGGTCGTTCCAGTTGGGGTTCAGGCGGCCGACAACGGAGCCGAGGGTGAAGGCACCCTCGCTGAAGCGCTTCTCGAGACCGGCGGCGGCGACGGCCTTGGGGTCGTAGACGGAGATGCCGTTGTCGTGAGCGTCCAAGGCCTCGACGAAGCTCTCGTACAGCTTGTTCCACAGCAGCTCGACTTGAGCGCTATCTTCGGCGACGGGCGTCTCCGCACCCTCGCTGAGCTTCTGGGCGATAATGGCCTTGCCAAAGTGCATAAAGACCAGGCCAGCGCTCGACAGCTTGGTGTTCTTGCCGGGGAAGGTGGTGGCGAAGCCGCGCTGGTGGTGGTCGTAGCGCTTTTTGCCGTCATCGTACTCGCCGCCAACGTCGACGACGGTGTGGCAGGTCTCCAGGAGCTTGGGGTCGCGGGTGCGGATCAGCTGGGAGTCGTGGTAGGTGGGCAGCTTGCGCAGCATGTGCACGGCGAGGGCCTCATCGGCGTGGAAGTGGCCATTGTGGGTGCCGATGGTGACGGGCGACATCTTGAGTCTCTTTGCTGCGTTCTCGGCCATTCGTAAAGGTTTGAACAGACGGAACATGCAATTGAGGGACGCGAACGAATAATTATGAGGTGTGAAATAAAAACCGTTTGTGGGAACTGCAGTTCAATGATTTTCAATAACTCTCTCTCTCACTGGTGAAGGAAGAACTGGAGAGTTTGAGATGTGATAGTTACACCCCACTCGACTTGTCAAGACCCACACCCTATCCTCTTGGGGCAGGTCGCTTATCTGGACTCCCAGCGTGGATCTATTCCTGACGCTTTTCCCAAGCTCTCACTGGAGAGCAGTGGCCAGGAACGTGCATCGCAGCCTCGTCGTGTCGCCCTGTATCCGCGCGCCCGCCCGTGGAAACTCCATATTCGACCAACAGTCAGCTGTAAATGTCATCAATAACAACCCCCAATCTGTCCCATCGCCAATGGTAGGTGCCATTTACCATCCGCCATCGACCGTCACTAGCCTCATTCTTCAACCGATCGATACAATCTTCGAGTTACGACTAATTGCTTCCCTCAACGACTAACGAAAACTCTCCCGCGTCGTCCGCGCCCATGCCATCCGCGATGAGCGACGCCAACGGTACCGTCGCGACCCGCGACGTCAAGGCCGAAGGTCAAGAAACAGAGGATGAGGAAAATGGAGAGGGCAAGGCGACATACAAGTCATGGAAGAAGAAGTACCGCAAGATGCGCATCACTTTCGATCAGAAGATGCACGACTGCGAGGAATTGCACCGTCAAGAGTCCCAGGCGCTTGCCACTGCGAAGCGCATCGCCATCGAGAACGAGTGAGTCTTCTCTGGAATTCATCCATGGTTACGTTCCTCATAGGTTGCTGCTGCATAGTTGCTAATTCTCAGCGCCAGCCGTATACTTGATCTGCTGCTAGACATGAACACCTCGGCCCAGCTGCCCTTCGACAAGCGCTTCGATATCTCACAGGACCCGCTCGAAGATACCTCCTTTCCACCCCTTGATGTCGACAAGTCTGGAAAGAAGCCTGATGAACCTACCAAGTCATTGAATCTCCTCCTGAAGGAGGTCCCACACTATACCTACTCCCAGGCAAAGGAGCAGGATCCCACCGTCGTGGCCGACATGGAACCTTTCTCCGGCGAGCCTCACCCTCCTTCGTTTCTGACGGCCGACGACATTGACGACTACATCCACGACGTCGACAGACGCATTGATCCCGATAATCTCCTTCCGACGCTGGCCCCTGTCGCCCGCAGCAACGCTCCTCTCCCGGAGACCAACCCGCACGCCCTTTCCCAAACCATCGCAATGAAGAATCCCACGAGCGTCTACAACTGGCTACGTAAGCACGCGCCAAAGACCTTCCTACAGGATGCCGAGAACGCCGCCCCGGCCGGAGATGAAGAGGCTGCCGAGGCGCCGCCGACGGATGGTCGGAGACGGCGTGGCGGAGGCGCATCGAGGGGGGAGACTCGGGGCGGTCGCGGATCGCGAGGTGGTAAGCGGGCTTCGCTCGCAGCCGTCCGAGCCGAGAAGGCAGCACAGCGAGCCGCGGAGAAGGCAGCCGCCGCCGCCGAAAGGGCCGCGGCTCTGCGCCGCGACGCGGACAGCTACGACCACAGCATGGAAGAGGCAGACTCGGACGGCCCCAGCTTTGCGACGCCGGCCACGGGTCGCGGCAAGAGAAAGCGCGCCGGCCGGGATGACGACGACGGATACCGGCCCCGGGGCTCGAGCAGCAGGCCGACCAAGAAGAAGCGTAAGAGCGAGAGCGCTGATGTTGGCACCCCGACCGTGTCTAAGAGGGGTCGTAAAAGCGAGCTTTCTCGTGACAGAGACGACTAGAAGCTGCGTCGACGCGCGTGAATTGCTACCGGGTACGCGTTGATCGAAGGGCTTGGCTATCTGATTCTCGTTAAAGGAAGTCAATCGATACACTGCAGCCTTTCTTCGCACGAGCAATCTGGCTAGAATGCTCGACATCACGAACGGCATGAGACAGATTTCTCTACAGGCTGTATTGAGGCCGGCCGCCTTGGATGGGCAGCTAAGGATCTCATACCAGCACAGAAAACCTTTTCTTTTTCCTAGACTTGTACACTACATCATGCATCGATGGATTCTCTTTTTTCCCGTTAACCTTGTGTTCTTCCAACGCCCATCTGGCGTGGGCTTACGAGCGTGCTTGCGGGGGTCAAAACAGAGAGAGGGAGGGGCGGGGGAAGAGTCAGAGAGGGATAGCCGAGCGCTGAGCTCAAGGAATGGCGTAACGGAGATTCTTGACCGGATCCAAATTGGGATGGCAAAATTAGGGACTAGCAATGCCACATTTTCCTTTCTTTCTTCCTTCACATGCTACTAGAGAACCTCCTGAGGGAAGGTACTCGCTCTCCCCTGATGATCAAATCACTGAGCTTACTGGGAGACTCGTCTCTTTTTCTTTTTTACTTTTCATGCATTGTGAATTTCGACTGTTGGTATTTACCACCAACTAGAGCCGCGTCACTATGTACAGGCAGTCCAAACTTCCTATCCCTATGTCCATCCCTCTTGTGACGTTTTTTCTGTTTTCTCGCTGGGAAATATGCTGAGACCAGATGATATCAAGTAACTGAAAAAGAAATCGGAAAGAACAGAGAACCAACGGAAAATACAGATGGATGCCTCATCATGCTTCTGATACAGGTTGGTTACAGAAGCCCTTTTCTCCCTCCTCTCCGAACGCGAGAAGAGGAACTTCGCAGATCGTTCCGCCTCCTTTCTTACGTCTCGAGAGTGGAGTCTATCCCTTTAGGAAGCCGACTTTCGGCATTCGCCTCTCCATTTACAGAATGTAGCGTTTTTCAAAAGTCTACAAGGGTGTTGTTCAAAAAAACAACGGCGGGCCGCATATCGTTTTCTTCTTCTTCTGACTTTACAACTTCTCCTTGAGAATGTTCTTCATGCGGCGCTCGACGGCGTTGAGGTACTCGTTGGTGGTGACATAGTCGGAACGGGCGGTCTTGCCGCAGGCGAGAGCCAGGTCCTTGGTCATGATGCCGTCAACGTCGACGGTGTCGATGCAGGCCTTTTCGAGGGACTCGGCGAAGGCAATGACCTCGGGGGTCTCGTCGAGCTTGCCGCGCTGGATGAGGCCGCGGGTCCAGGCGAAGATGGAGGCGATGGGGTTGGTGGAGGTCTCGTTGCCCTTTTGGTGCTCGCGGTAGTGGCGGGTGACGGTGCCGTGGGCGGCCTCGGACTCAAAGGTCTTGCCGTCCGGGGTGATGAGGACCGAGGTCATGAGGCCGAGGGAGCCGAAGCCCTGGGCGACGATGTCGGACTGGACGTCGCCATCGTAGTTCTTGAGTGCCATGATGTAGCCGCCGGAGGACTTGACCATCTGGGCGACCATGTCGTCAATGAGGCGGTGCTCGTACCAAATGCCTGCGGCCTCGAACTCGGCCTTGTACTTGCCGTCGTAGAGCTCCTGGAAGATGTCCTTGAAGCGGCCGTCGTACTTCTTGAGGATGGTGTTCTTGGTGCTCATGTACAGGGGCAGCTTCTTGGTAAGGGCGAGTTTGAAGGAGGCGTGGGCGAAGCCGGTGATGGACTCGTCCGTGTTGTACTGGGTCTGGGCGACGCCGCCGCCGTTCTTGAACTTATAGACCTCGATCTCCTGGGGCTCCCCACCCTCGGGGGTGTAGACCATCTTGAGGGTGCCCGGGCCGGGGAGCACGGCGTCCTTGGCGCGGTACTGGTCGCCAAAGGCGTGGCGGCCAATGATGATGGGCTTCTTCCAGCCGGGCACCAGGCGCGGGACGCGGGGGATGACGATGGGTTCGCGGAAGACGGTTCCGCCGAGGTGGTTGCGAATGGTGCCGTTGGGGGACAGCCACACTGTCGGAAGGGAAAAAGAGCCATTGAGTTAGTCCATTTTCTTTCATCTGCTAGGCAGGGTTGCTGTGGGAGGGTGCCATTGAGGAGAGGAACTTGAGATGCAGTGACGGATCCTATGCATGCGCCGGCGCCGCATCCCCGGGGATGCGGGGGTGCGGGGAGCGGGACCATGAGACAAGTCTCTCGCGGCGGAAGCTACAAACACGGGTGACTTGCCAAGTCCAAGAGCCGATAGAAGACTCTAGAGCGGGCACGGAGCGGTACCGGAAGGAGGGGGGGTGGGACAGAAAATCAATATAAGATGGCACATCACTTACTCTGCTTGAGCTTGAACTCCTCGACACGCTGCTCATCGGGGGTGATAGTGGCGCACTTGACACCGACCGAGTACTTCTTGATAGCCTCGGCGGCGTCGAGGGTGACCTTGTCGTTGGTCTCGTCGCGGTAGGGCAGGCCGAGGTCGTAATACTTAAGGTCGATATCGAGGTAGGGGTGGATGAACTTGTCCTTGATGGTCTGCCAGATGATGCGGGTCATCTCGTCGCCGTCGAGCTCGACGACGGGGTTCTTGACCTTGATCTTGGCGGCAGCGGCCATGGTGCGGGCAAAGTTGAACGAGGCCGAGGAGGAGAAGGGGGCGGAAGACTGGGGGACGACGAAGGAGGGCCGGAGGGCAAAGGTCGCGGGGCGGCGGAGGAAGCGGGCTGCGTTCATGATGGGCGGTTGTGAGGCGACGGCTCGCGGCAGGATAGAGATATGAAGGTTTCTTTTCGGCTTTTCGGTCGGGAGAGTGGCGGCCGGGGGGGCGGGGGTTTCTTGGGCCGCGGTTACTTGGACCCGGGTCTTATGATCCGGTAATGAGCGTCGGGTGGTGGCGGCAGCGGCAGCGGCAGCAGCAGCAGAACCAGATGCAACGGCAAGATGACTGGCTTGCTGCAGGCTGTCAAGAGTGCAGAATGTACGAGCGGATGAGGCGCTTGACAGCTAAGCTACGAACAAGGTGCTGACGATCGCGAAGCTACGAGGTGGCACTAAGGATGCTGTTGGTTGGAGAAGTAGGAGGAGTATGAGGAAACGTTTGCTTGCAAAGGTAGACAGACAGCAAAGCCGGATGGGAAGAATGATGGGGGAGGGAAAGAGGTGAGATGGCCGGTTGCAATTGAGACTTTGTCAAAGCAAGCAGGCAGGAAAAAGCAGTAGAAAAACGTAGCAGCAGAGGGAGCGGGATGGCAGCCGAGCCGAGATCGTCACAGGTGTGCCTTCCGGGGACCGGTGTGTGTGCGTGTGTGTGAGAGGTAGAGGTACTACAACAGCTCTGTTTTTGCGGGTATCTCGTCCCCGGTCTGTCACTCTTCGTTGGTCGCAAGGTCACGGCTTGTAAGTAGCAAGACTCATGAAAACAGCCAAAAGGCATGGATAGCATCGGCCCCCGGCCAGTCTTGCCTCAAGGGGCTGTGGTTCCAGTCCCTGCTCCCCCGTCTCGGACCTCTTCTCGGCCTTTGCGCTCCTCGGGCATCAGAATTCTGACTCTGATGAGTCCTTTTCGTGATCCTATATCGGCGAGCTCTAGGCATTTTTCAGTTCTTGCTGGACCTTTGGAGCCAAAGAAGGTTTTTGCGACATTTTCCTCCTTGGATTCGCGACGCTAGGAAGAAGTAGAGACTCAGTCAATGGAAAGCTACAAATACGCGCGCATGTCCTCAGCGCTGCCAGTCGCATGACAAAAAAACAAAAAAATAAAAAAGTCGTCAGACGCAAATATTCTGCAACAACTTTTTCGCTGCTTTCTGCAGGTAGCAGCGGCCGGTTTCTTCAGCTTGTCTCAGAACCATTGGCCTCGGCCCTTCTCTGCTGTTTGCGGACCAATGCCAATTCGTCCTCTGGTCTGAGATGAGCGTGATTGGAAGGGTTGCCAGGCCTCTGTCTCTCTCTCTCTCTCTGTCTCCTGCCTCACCAAGAATACAGAAGCCACCCCCCTTGTCGCGGATTTGTCCTGTCTTTCCTCCTTTCCGAATCCCATGTCTCCCACCCCACATGTTGCCAGAGCTTCGTGCGGGGAAAGCAAAGAGACGGAACAGCATCCAAGGTCGGTCACCAGACGATTTTGCGCACAGCCGACTGTTTCGTCTGTTATCAATTGCTTGCTTGCTGCTACTCATTTGGCTAGCCGTGTTGGATGGGGAAGTCCATGCTGCAATTTCAAATTTCAGACGAATGTAATTCGATCTCATCAAGTCTGGGGATGTAAAATAGGCGTTTTCTCGGCATCGTGTCACTCGCATGTCGCGTGCGGAGTTTCCAATTGCCCGGGGCCGCCCCAAATGCTGAAAGCTCGCGGCGGACTCAAACATGTTGGCCAGGAAAATTTGATATTAATTTATTCGGATCATGGTGTACACTTGTGACAAGACCTCAAACTTCTCAAAGCCCTCTTCCTCGCATTAAATGACCCCTGTGATAGCTTCAAACTTTTTGCTCTCAACCGAGCCCCACTATGACTGCTTTTCCTTGCATACAACGGAGATGGACCGCTCCGATCTCGGTCGAACTAGGCCCGCAGACTCGACCCTCCGCGATAAGATCACAACGACCACCGAAGGAAGCACCGAGGAGTGGAACCTCTCATATTGTGTCAGCCGGCACTCGCATCCACCTCGATTTCTCAAGAAACTTTTTTTCTCTCGAGTCACGTGCCTTTCAGCTTTCCCCGGTGGCGTCCTGTCGAGCTGACAGACAGACAGCCGGACATGCACGGTATCATTCCGTCCTCGCGACCCGCGGCAGCTCGTGCATGTATGACCGACCTCAAGACCCGAAATACCCTGGCCTCCTCCGTGTCCACGACCAGTGGCCACAAGCAAAGATATGCGCAAACAAAAAGTGCCAGGGCATGTAGTGTAAGTAACCTGCAAAAGTCCGCCCCCCCCCCTGCCTGACAGGAAGGAAGCCTGCAATGCAACGGCATGTGGTCCTTTTTTTGCATATATTTTCCTGCTTGTCAGATATCGATAGTTGACAGCACAATGCCTCTTCTGCCTCAGCTGAAAAAAGCCTTCGTCTTCGTCAGGCTTGGCTTTCCTTTTTGGTCCCCGTTCTCCTGCTACCTGGCATTACCTATCTAGTGTTAGCCGGCCCTTTTCTTCTGTGTCTCGGACGAGAGGATACACAGGCCCCCGGTAGCAACCGAGGACTGCGGCGGCTTTTGCTGCCGCTGCCATTGCCACTGCCCAGCCGTTTGTCTCAGTTGCATCTCACCATGTCTCACTTCTCAACCTCTTCAGCCCTATCCCATGAGGTCCCTATCAACTTCCAAGCGTTTCACGCTCCTCTTCCCCTCTCATCTCACCTTTTTTTTTTTTTTTTTTTTTTCCCTTTCCATTTTCTTCTTCTCTCCGGACCGTACGCCCCACAAAAAGACCACAAAAGGCGGCGTTCGGTTACGGTCGATCGGATAGTCGGTCAAGTGTCTAACACCACACATATGATCCTGTCGTCCGTCATCCTTCCTACCTGCAACCACAAGGAGGATCGTCACTGCCATTTTCCGATCCAACTCTGTTACCTTTTTGTATTCCAATCCCAGCACGATGTTACGCTGTCTTGTGCTGCGTGGCCAAAGGAATCTATTCAACTCCTAGCAAGATACCGTGAACCCCCCTCCACTCCTCTTGCGTTTGGGCTATTGCAAAAGTTCCCCCTTCCTCCCGACACGAAGCTGCCCTACTGCTAGTAAACGACAGTGACGATAATGATGATGATGATGATGATGATGCAGGTCGCCGATGACTCACCCAAGACAAAGACAAGCTATAACGAAAACAAAAAGGCAGATCCTGGGTGATAAAACACGAAGCTAATGCACAGCAATCCCACAACGTTAGCTCGCCTCGACCCTTACCTTGCGCTCCTCCCCCAATCCCCCGATGCGAAACCCGTACCCGTATCGGCCACGGAATGCCCATGCCATCATTGGCGCTAAACGACATAGTACCAGTAAACAGCGGAGTTAATGTAGAAAACCGAGGCCAAAATTAGGTATCAAGTATGGATAGCAAGCAAGAGCTTCTTCTTCTGATTGATTCAATTCTCCTCTCCTGACACCATACCGGCAACCATGGAACCAAGTAAGTCATGTTGTGGCCTGCTCGCTTGCATTCCTGCTGCATTCTTGCATGGCGGAAAAAAACGATGCTCCTCATTTTCACTGGTAGAATCAAGTTGCTCATACCACCGCCTCATCAACTCGAGCAAGAGAAGTCTTGGCGTGCCTCTCTATGCCCACGCCTCTAATCCGCATAAACGCTTCAAGACCAATTCACCTAAGTTTTCTCGTAGCTATGCCCATACCCCATTCTTCTCCCTCCCTCTCTCTGCCTCTCTGTCTCTCCCAATATGCCTGCCCAACCTCGAGTTTTGACTACGCCGTACACGTAGACAGCATGCCGCAGCCGGTAATATTGAAATATTACGCGTTTATGACTCCCGCCCGACGCGCGCAAAACGTACCCATCTTACAGGCGTTTCGGCAGTGGCCAGGCCAAGCCAGGCCATTCACTTCTGGCTGTGATGGTGTTTTCCCCTTTGGTCTATGGACGTCGGGGGTAATTGAACAGATGCAGCGCTAGTGCGATAAAAAAAATCGATAATCCTCAAGTCGTTGCTGAGGTTTGATTTCGTAGTCTCATTTGATTGACTGAGGCATACTTGTTAGTCCTAGGACAGAACAATTGACCACGAAAGGTAAAATAATATTGACAGTTAAAATAACTATTATGACATTTCCGTGAGCTGACGGAAAACGAAAAGAGATATGTAATGAAAAAAAAAAAAAAAAAAAAAAAAAAGGCCTGAGGTAGTCCACGGTAGAAAGGACCATGGTACTCCCCGACTCATCCATGCCCGCGCTTGGAGTGTATATGTGCGCATGTGTATGTACGTCCGTTCCACCGTCAGCGTATGTACGGTAATCTGTCGATTCTAAGCCACCACCACCCGAACCCCCCCACCATGCCACCTCCCATACCATCCACCCCCCCCCCCCCCCCCCCCCCCCTCCCCCCCCCCCCCCCCCCCCCCCCCCCCGCCTCGCCCCCCTCCCCCCGACTGCCCCCCCCCCCCCCCCACCCCCCACGCACCCACCACACGTCGGCCTCCCCCCCCACGGTCTCCCCTCCCTCCCCCTCACTCTCACCTTCTCACCCTCCCCCCTCCGCCTGCGCGGCCTGCCCTGCCCCTGCACGAAGGCATGGCACAACTCCTACGGACTGCCTCGTCCGCCCACAGCCGTCCCAAGCATGCGACAGCAACAGCCGGTCGATTCCCTACGCAATAATGCCCACTGTTTCG